>NW_009701865.1:17442-69207 GCF_000703405.1 Apaloderma vittatum
AGAGGCGGGGGGAAGAAAGGGGGAGCATTTAATCAAATCTGACATTCAGGAGCTCAATCCTGCAAGGTACTGAGCTCATTGACCTCAGCCCAGCAAAACAATATACATAGAACTTCAAAGGAGATACTCACATGCTTAAAGTTAAGCAGATGTCTAAGTGGTGCATTGGATTTGAGCCAGAGAAAGCAGGACCTTCCAAAAAAGCTAAGGCTCTCCTGCGTGCTCAGGTCTGCAAACCGCTGCCTTCATGGGCTGAGCACTCGGAGCAGCTCCCGAGCAGGTGTTACAGCTACAGCAGGGTGTGAGATGAAAGGGGCCCAAGGGCTGCAGAGGCAGGAGAAAAACCAGCAGTTTGCTGGGCAGCAGTCCCCGTTCCACTCCTTGCAAAACAAATGCTCTCTTGCACCATTTCTGATTTAAGCATAAAATGAGGCAGCCAAATCCTCCACTCCCCTTTAAAGCCCTAAAATTCTAATTTACAATCGAGGCATGGCAGCTCTGCAAAAAGAGGAAGAAAGATTTTGATTTTTTACCTCCTCTTCTTTCCAATGCTTTTATTTTTAGTAAAGTTGTTCAGGAGCTCAAAACCATAGCTTTCTGATTTCAAGGAAAGGCAGCCTGGAAATTACCATGTGTGTATGAGCATCCTCAGATCCTGACTTGAAAAAGCTGGTGGTATGCAACTTTCACAGACTTTCCTCCATGCTGTGCAGACATTTGAGGGAAACAGGAGAGTTTTCCACCAAGTGAGGATGCTTTTGGTCTGATTTCAGATAGGGTGGTCTCAAGGACTTTGGCTATCCAATGTGCCTTGGAGGTAAAGAGTGAACAAGACATGACACTGATGTTAACAGCAAGATGAAAAGAAACCCCAAGCAATGGTGTCTACTGGAAATCTCTGACTAATCTCTAGTGGAAATCTCTGTGGGATCTCTGCTGGTGATTATCATCTGCTCAGCCCCTTTTGTCCGACATCCTTCAGTTAAATATGTTCTACATAGGTACATATGCACACACCTGTGTATCTTCCAATTCTTAATTTGCTGCTCAGTAGAATTTGGACAACTAGAAGGCTTATTTCTGGAAACAGCACAGGTAATATTTGTGTCTACCTTAGAGCACGGAAGTAAAAGCAAGTGAGAGGGATACAGAAAAACATTTCAACCTCCAAAGAGATTAATTCTGCAGAAGTTCAACTGGCTGGACAAGAACTAAGCAGTTTTTGAAGATCTATGAAATACCAGACTTTGAAATGTCTTTGAGATAGGCTAAGAATATGCACTAATCGTTGCAGTATGTTAAATGTCAGTTTTCTGATAAAAGTCACCACTGAATTACAAGGGTTTTACACAGCACTCACAACGGGATTTTCAAATTTTCTTTCAAGATATGATATTTTAAAAAAAAATTCTGCTTAGGATATGCTTCCCTTATCTGTTACACTGTACAAGCAAGGAAGAGAGAGTGCTCTCCATGAACAGGTGGGAGAAAGCAGAAAATAGAAAGAGAGTCCAGACAAGCAAATCACTGTCATGAGTCCAACCCAATTAAAAAAAAACAACCAACAAACCAAACAAAAAATTATGACACAGGTAGAAGCTAATGTATATAAAAAAACCCTCCCCAACCCTTTCTTAATATTTCTCTTGAGCAGTTCAAACTGATTTTGTGTTGCTGTTTTAATAGCCTGGCAGTGTGGGTAGGAGACTACTCCAGCCTTGCTTTCTTGTGACATGTCAAGACAAATACATCACCTTGGTCTTTCAGTCTTTGGGGGTTCAAGGTGATAACAGACTCTCCCAAACTTGCTGCAAGCTTACATATTAAGGGCTCCTCTTACCAACAGCACATCCCAAGCAGTACAGCTAACCTGAGTGCAGCCACAACTGCATGGTTGTAAAATCTCCTGTTGCATCAAGCAACCGGAAAAAACACACACATGCAAAAAGAGAGCACTGGATGACGGTGTCCCCTTGTCCTAGAATTCCTAATCTATAGTAACAACTTTGCATGTACCATAGTTCAAGATAACAGTTATAACAACAATATCAGAGTGTAGAAGGCACGGTACTTTTTTTCCCCCCTTCCATGTACATGTAAAAAAACAAGGCAAGGGAAAATCAAACATGATTATGACAGACCTTGAGAAGAACAGTTTACGTTCTGTCATTAGGGCTGTATTAGAACACACACAACAATCCAGTTTTCCTGGAAATCACCATGGAAGGAATCTACTTCAGCATCATGCATGTGCTACATAGACTATCTAAAACACAAAGGAACAGCAGGATACCTTTGCTGCAGTTCGAGGTCACTTGCAAATGTCTCTGGAAATGAGTCTCATGAAAACAGCACTCTTGATATTGCAGAGGTCATTGGCCCAGTGCTTGGTTTGTCGACATAACAATAAATATTCCACAATAACAAGCTTACCCACAACAATGGGGACAGAGCATCAGGGCGGTAGAGTCTCCAACCTGCAATTTCCAACTTCAGCCTCCCTGTTCAGGGTGGAAATGGCCACGTGTGTGGCATGCCCTCTGACTGATGTACAAGGTCACTCAAAGCAAAAGCGTAGCACTTGGTGAAATAAAAATTTAGTCTAAACAGTGGGTGATATTTTGGGGACTTGACCATATGAAGGAAGATTTCATCACCAAATAGCATTCTACCAGATGTTCACAAGTACACACATATCCAAACTCACAGCCTCCTGTATCAGGAGGAAGTTCAGGCCATTTTCCTTTGTTTGTCAGAATAAGGTCCCATTTTCACTAGGTTTATGGGAATATTTCAACATATAACAGTTCCCACTGTAGCCAGCTGGGAGTGAATACTTCAAAACCTCATCATCAGGTGTAATCATTTGGGGAGAAAGAAGAAGAGAGTAGGAGAGCTCACCAAACACCCTGCTATCGACAATTTTTTTCAAAGGTTGCCACAGTATGAAATGGGTAAGGTGAGGAATGGGGGTTGGGAGGATTGAGTGGACTTTAGGGTAGATGATGATGAAAGGTCATAGTTCTGAGGGACAGAACAGAAACCTCTGGGTGGGAACAGTTTGGGAAGGAGCTTGAAGAATGGGAGCGACATGCTGGAAAGTGTCAGAGAACTTAGAAGCACTGGGGGTACTTGAACTCTAGGACAGGAGGGTTGAGAAGTAGAAGATTATGAGTTCCCATCACCCAGTGTCTCCTGTTAAATCAGGAGGAGATGGGATTTTCTTTAGCTAGAGATAAGCAGACCCTCATTAGGAGTCTAGGATACACAGAATTCCGTCTATTTTTTTGCTTGCATGGGACTGCCAGGACACTCTCCCTCCCTAACAAGCTGGAAGCCTTTCCAACCTCTCTTGGCCATAGGTAGATCTGTCAGAATTTCCTAAGCAGTTTCAGGTATCTTTCATGTTGTACTCCATCTTGTAAAAGAACCTTCTTGCCCTTATCCAGGAAATTCTAACATTTCATCAGTTAAGAGCAGAGCTAGCAAGGGAGGCTCAGAGAGGCAGAACTTTGTTCACTGTTCACCTCTAAACCCAGCACCACAGTGTTATGTGTTCCTCTGTATGACATAACTGGTCCAAATGAGCTCTTGGAAAAAAAATAAACTCATTTGCAGCTCACCACATCCCCCCTGAATGCATTGCCGCCCCACAGAAATGCCAGGCTGAGAATATTTGTTCATTCCATATAATTTATGATAGGGCCCAAGTAAGGAACAAGTGGAATAACTGACATAGAAGTAGTGAAGATTTTCACCTTTGTAAGCACAAAACCTAAATTTCTTAGTTTTCATACTTTTTTCCCCAAAAAGCTATCTAATTTGCTACTATGATCTACGAAAGTTTCAGCTTCAGCCTGACTGAGTCAGACTTCTCATGGTTATAAAATAGCATCCTAAGGCAAATGACATCGTCTCCATCACAACATTAACAGAAAACCAAGTAAAATAATGACAATGTTATTAGGGACAGACCAGAGGGAATTTAATTGAAAACCTGGGTAGGTACAATTTGACTTGAAGCCCATATAGAGCCAGATAAAAAACTAAGTCCTAACCGGGGGGCCGGTTAGCTCAGTCAGCTGAGCGTGGCACTGACAACGCCAAGGTCGCGGGTTCGATTCCCGTTCGGTCCCCATGTGTTGCCTGATCTAGTCGACAGGTGGCGACCCTGGCGTCAGGGAGGCTGGATTAAAATGATCTCTACGGTCCCTTCCAGCCTAGGCTATTCTATGATTCTATGAAAATCCTCATCAGAGATACATCAAAAAGAAGTTTTCCTCAATAAAGTAGGAATTTTAAATAATATTCAAGGGTAAGTGTGCCTAAAAATGGTGGATGTCACAGCAAAAATAAGTAGGAGATGGTATGTGCTTCTCACAAAACAATCCAAGAGGCATCTGGCAAAATTATTTAGCAACAACCTTAGAAGGAAGTATTTCTCCATATAAATAGTTAAATTCTGGGACTTAATGCTACAGAAGACCACGCATACAGAAAGAAGTTCGGAGAAGAATTAGGCAAATCTGCAGAGGATAAATCCATCAGTGCACATTCTAGAAACAACAGTCCTTAAATCATTGATGTTCGTTGGAAAAATATGCCAGAAAAAGGATCCCTTTAGATTTGTTCAACCAGCTTGTAGCAGAACATATGGGTCTGTATAGATCTTCTGGTCTGGTTCACCATAGTAGTACTTATGCTCATTGGATTAATAAATAAACAAAATATTTTATACCCCTTATTCATCAACATATTTCCTTTTTTTATCCCCACGTAGCTGTTTAGACATGGTGCTATAAAAGCCTGTTAGCAGTGTCCTACTGCCTATGTTAATAATTACTAAACACATGATAAAAAAGTATAAAACTAACTGTAAGGAAAGTCATCATCTTTCAAACTAGGCTCATAGTGTAATTCTACAGCATATCAATTCAGCCACAGCCCTTTAGAGTTTGTGTTTGTCACTGTCTCTTTTAATACTCTAGTTCAAAAAAAAAAAACCCCACCAAATTTTTAGGATTACATTGAAGACTTAGCAACAGAAAAAAAAAAATC
This sequence comes from Apaloderma vittatum, assembly GCF_000703405.1. Classification (NCBI taxonomy): domain Eukaryota; kingdom Metazoa; phylum Chordata; class Aves; order Trogoniformes; family Trogonidae; genus Apaloderma; species Apaloderma vittatum. Next base: position 22,501 of record NW_009701865.1, read on the forward strand.
AGACCAAAGCCAAAGAGTAGTCTCTTTTTAAGACTATCATCAACAGCATTTCTTTCACCCAAAATCAAACCCTAGAAAACTGTAAAGAAGTAATGTGGGAGATTAGTAGGTTGGATGAGACCAGCACTCTGACTTGAAAACAAAGACACCTCAAATGGTGCATGATTTTGTCACTGTAATACCATTAAAATTCTAAGAAAGTTGATTATTTTTCCAGTTAATGCCAATTCTGTCTTAAACCTCCATGCTACACTCACTTCAATTTAATTAATGTGAGACTATGTTAAAACATACAGCATCAACTTGAGTTTTAACCAAGATTTCTCAGGGGCACTAGACAGCCTGCCAACCACAGCAGCGGAAATCATAACACCACTCCTTGCAAGCACCTTGTCTGATAAAAGGACCATTCAGAAAGGAAGAACCAACATGGCACCAGCTTGAATAAACAGCGAAGCAAGGAAGGGTTACCTGCACGTAACTAACCTTAGAGATGTTCTGTGTGTGGGCTTGCGGTGTGGCAGTACCTGTCTGCTGGCAACCGTTGCATAGAAGGAGCATGAAGGAAGAAGTAGATAACTGCTTGCAGAAAAGTTAGATATTTCACCAAGTCACTTCCCCGTTCCAGGAATCTCCTCACTCTGCTGTTCACTACTGCAAACTCCAATAAGCAAAGGGTCATTTTCCATAGCCCTTCCCTCTTTGGTAGCACTAATGCCATAGACAATACAGGCATTTCTCAGCCCAAGAATCTCCAGATGAATGGGAGCAAAACAACTCACTAACCAGGAAATAGCCACATCACTCAACTACTCCACTGATTAACTCTTCCCTGTTGGTTTTAGTATGTTCAACACCTGTCCAAGAACACCTAGAAGCAAACCAGGAGCACCTGAGAGCTCTGAGTGGATTTCTCACTCCAGATATGGTCTCCTGTAGAGGGAGGTATGTCTTTGTATACAGGTGTGGTAGCTCCACACCTGGTAGAGGGATGTTAAGATTTTAAGCTCTATGCAAACGCTACTCATGAATGGTGGCAGACAGCTTCCCCATGTTCACTAGTCCAGAAAAAGCTGAAGCAGCACTGTAGCTGTTCTTCTGTATCTTCATTAGTGAGAGAGAAGAAACTACTTTGGTATCTAGAGCTGAACTACTCAAATGGCAAAATCTGTCTAGACTGAGATCAACCAGTAGGTTTTGCTTGCTGGAATCCTCACTGGTGGTGCCCACATCTTGGTAGAAGCGAAGACTATGTTCCTCAGAGCTTTCCTGGTGTCTCTTAAGGGGTTGCTGTGAAGCCATCACATACAATGACCAGTAGCCTAGGACCTGGGTATTTCTTTTGGTGGAGCATAGCTCAGTAAAACTGCCCAGGAGACTTCAATAAACATTTATTTGGTATCTGTGCCCTTAAGCTTTATGTTTCAGGAGTTAAACATCCCCAGAGATAAGAAGCTATTCTGTAATCACCACAAATGATGAGTTTATATAACCCAATATGCTACGTGACACCTTCTTAGCAACCAGTTCAGCATCAGCTGTTCTCACTTCATTAAATTAAAGCTTTTTAAAGGCCTGTCTAGACCTGGCTAGAAAAAGCTATTTCTCATTCTTTCCACCCTATGATTCTTCAGATTTCTGTGTTTTAACAAGAAGTCTCTGCTAATAACATCAGTGAATTTTTGAAAAGGAAAAAAAACAACAAAAAAACCTAACTGAGAAATGAGAAGTCTAGAAGACTGGACTAACCAAAACACTGCACAACAGCATCCATTACTTTCAAAAGACATTTTTAAAACAGAATTTTTTTTTGCAGTAGTTGGTTTTATTACACTGCCAACTCTAGAGCCACACACTGTTTAATTAAAATCTGAGTGGCACTTAGGGTGGGATCAGTATGTTAGAAGATAAGGCCCCCTCTTAGTAGGGACAATTTCACTCCTCTACACCACAGCATCACTTGCTATCCATTTTCTTTAAGATGGCCAATGATTTCTTCCTTTATGGTAAATAAGTTCTTCTGTTCTCTCAGAGTGGGATCCAAAACCTCCTGAAGGTTATGTAGCCTCCCTATTGATTTAAATGGGCTTTGGATCTTCTCTGATTCCCTCCTCACAGTTTTATCTCTTTTCTAAAAGGCCAGATGCTGGGTCCATATCTGCTCAAATCTATATTTTGCTAATGGAGCTCAGGTTTCTGAAGAAAGAAATGTAACTGAGTTCCCCTAATACCCATTGCTGGGTGACTCTAAAAGAGAGAATTAGTCCATCCTGCAGTGGAGAGATAAGAATCATAAGATCATATTTTAAGCCAACCTACTTTAAATGAAATTAAATAGCTGTCAGTGTTAATTGAGGACACTTGTCTGTGGAACCAAAAAGATCTGACTTTATTTGTTCCTTCTAAACAAGCTGCACTTATTTCACCTCTTATTTCACTCTTATTTCACCTATCCGGTGAGATAAGGATGACCTCCCAGCAAACTGAGGAGATAGATGTTTTTGCAAACTGCTTTTAGGGAGAGAGGGAATCTTCTCTAAGTTTCTGTCTAATTTATGTTTCACTCACGCTTAGATAAAATGAGAAACAGTGTATACTCGGACTATTTAACAATAACTTGTGTCTGCTTGTGAGTGATGAACTATCTTACCTGTGCAATGTCCTGCCCAATTTCAAGAAAGATAATTATAGATAAGGTATGCAGAAAAAAAAGTGCTGCAGCCAAGTGCCCTGTGCCACAAGCGGTCTCATGGTTAGCTCAGTCGGTTAGAGCGTGGTGCTGATAACACCAAGGTTGTGGGTTCAATCCTCGTTTGGTCCCCATGTGTTGCCTGATCTAGCTGAGAGGCGTTCCTGCCCATGACAGGGAGGTTGGATTAAATGATCTCAAAGGTCCCTTCCAGCCTAGGCCATTCTATGATCTATGATCTATGATCTATGTATATGACCTGGCATTTAATGTGCTGGACAACAATCTGGGCTGAAGTAGGGTCACAGAGCAGCAAAAGGGCTGTTCTGTGGTTTTATCTACAGGTATTATAGTGGTATTATAGACCACCATATTCTTTGGTGTCCTTTCTCTAAAATATCATGCAGATTAACAGAGAAATAAATTCAAAAGAAATAAATATGGGAAAAAATAGTTTTGCTGTTAATTTACAATTTCCTGCAAAACGACCCATCCTTTAAAAAAACACAATCTTTTGTGTTGCTGCCTTTATTTCCAGAAGGTTATCTCTCTCAGTTAACACAAAATGCTTTGCCAGTGTTTGATACTCTATGTCTGAACTGCACTAATTTGGCAGGAGATACCAGACTAACAAATATAAGTGGAAGAAATTAAAAGCTTTCGGGTTAATTCATTCAGACAAGCCACACGGTACCGTCTCTGCTTATTAGAACAATGAATGTTGTTCTCTAGCATCTCTAGCATTTCATAAAGGGATTTTCCCTTTAGTCATGTCAAAGCCATCCCTAAATTGCCTCCTTTGCATACACATACCAGTGACACTCCATCACTCAAACATTTGCAAGAAGTTCTCCAGAAAGCGCCTAACAGGGCAGGAGAGAGTTCACTCAGAGAAACACACAAAAGCATAAAAGCTCTCTTTTTCTTTTTTCACTCACTCTCTGTGTCTGATCAAAGCTGTGGACCCCAAATGCTAGGATACAACGTGCAAATTGTCTTGCCTGCTATCCTTACAACTGCAAAAATCATCTCCAGCATAACGATGTCCTCCTCATTTGGAGCAGTGGTCCAAATCCTGGAACTGTTGCACTAGGGAAATTCAGAACTTTTCATACAGCTGTTAATTAAAATAACACCTTCTCTAGCTGCTAGACCATATCCCTTTAAATATATCAAAACAGATCAAAGGTTTATATGATGATCAAAACCAAATAGCCAAATTGTCTACAACTAAACAGAGCCATAAATTAACCTGTGTAGAAGTAAAGTGGAAAATTCAGTGAAAGAGAAAACAAAATTTTAAAAAATTATCTCATCCATTATATTTAAAGGAGTCAAACCTATTTTTGTCCACTGATACTTTGGGGAGCAGGAGAACTGCATTTTGTTTTCACACATGGAATGAAATGCAGAATGCACTTCATAAAGAATGAATACTCAGAGGAGTTTTTTGTTTTCCAGTGTGGTCTCTGCTTTTTCCTTTCTGCTTTTCCCACCTCTTCTCACCCACCCCTAGTGTTTTTATTCAGAAAAATACAGCGTGAATAAATAAGACCACCAATAAGAATGTGAAGTATTAGCGAAGGAATATTCCTTTACCGTGGCCACATAGAGAACTGGATTAAAAACCAGTACCCAGCACAGTGCACATTAGACTTTATTAACACCCTCCTCCCAGTTTCAGTTTTTCCATTTGATTTTCTCAATTCCAGGCTTTTATCACCAGAGTGGTTTGATAAAATCTGGCTTAGTTGTGTGACACTGCAAAAAGGATTGTACTCTCAGGAACATTCTCACCATTTCTGAAGTATCTGACTTTTGTCTCACTTGTACTGAAGAATACTAGCCCCTTGGGGTGTTTTCTACTCAACTTGAGTGCTGTGGTTTTTACATCTATATGTTTATTCCAACTATGTCATTAAGTAAATATTTAATGAATCACATTTTCCCCTACCTGACTGAGGTTAAGGTTAGATGAAGTCCTGCCCGAGCACCAGCAATGAACATTGAACTTGTTCGTATTGATTGCTACCGCTGAAGAACATGAATACCTGAATGATTTATAGTACCAAGAGTAGTCTCCAGAGTTTAGGACTGCAAACACCTGTCCACAACTTTAAAGGGTGAATGTTACCTGTGCTAGGGCCCTGGGTGGATTTCTCCATCCTGGAGGTCTGACCCTGAGAAGCCTCCACAGGTCTCCTTTTCCTGAGCTGCACTGAGGCTCAGACTCCCACCCCTGGTCTCTGACTGAGCTATGTCATAGGTACATCCATGTTTAGTCTTGTATATCCCCATCTCTGACCCCTGGACCAGAAGTCATGGCTTGGTTGTGGACCTGTCTCATCACCATGGACTCATCTAGTGACCTGGGCTCTCAGCTCAGCCTAGTGACCATCCCCAGAATTGCTCCGCTTGCTGCGCTCAGATACCATGGAACAGACCTCAAAAGGTTCAGTAATTAAGGGCTTAGAGGCATTTTTAGGATAAGAAATGAGCTATCACTCTCATCCTGTGCTTTGTGGACAGGATTTCTGTGAGCATGAATCTCTAGCCCATTTGGATATCCAAATTCTGGTAAGCAAAGCTGAGCATGGAAATATTTCAAGACTTGTCTATATTATAAGAAATCTTTAGTTTGGCTTCAGCTCGAACCTTCAGCTGGAAGACAAGAGGGGGGCAGGGAAAACTCTCTTTCCTCCCCAGAATATTTGGGGCTTACAGATTTCTATGAGCTCCAAAACAAATGATGAGAATGATGCTGCCAGGGAAAATGCTTGTGCCACAAAGGGCAACGTTTTCATGAAAGAGAAGGCGTTTATAAAAACACATGATGATTTTGTGGCAAATGAGTACCAGTGTTAAAACCTGCAAGACTGCATTAAGCTTTCCTATTCTTTGTTACTTCTGCCATTGCAGCCGGTTACAATTTCCACACAGACTAACCCGATCTGACTCGGTTTGGAAGATGACAGCAGCCTGTTTGGACCCAAGAGGACCATTTCCATAAAAGCTCAGGCAAGTGCTGAAACTGATGACTACAATGGCATCAGGAAATGGCTGTTGGGAAGAAGATCACCAGGTCTTCTTTCCATGAAGACCTTAGCAGAGGGGTTTGGACAGCAGACTGCTAGTGGGGTGTCTCTTTCCCCTTCTTTTTCCTGGCTTCTTCCTTTTCTCTTCCCCTCCATCACAGCATGATGAGGCTGTGACGGGGACACCTCCATGGCACAGCTCCTGTGCTTGCTGGGTAAGACGGGAAGCAGTCGAAGGGGATTTCTACCAGCACCAAATTTTGTGGGATTTTGAACCCGAAGTGCTTTACAGCTCTGCTCCATTAAGAGTGGCAGGATGAGGAGAGATCTATTCATCAAAGCCTCAAAACAAATCCCAGCTTAAGCCATCAGGTTTCACATGGGCGGGAAAAAAAAAAGAGAAAACAGAAGCCAAAACCACTCGATAAAACCACACAGACAATAAATCAGCCCAGTTTCACACAGAAAAGTTACCTTTGAAACATCCTCGGGTAAACGTGCTGAGAGCTTCGGGTCCCTAATGAAACCTGAAACCTGTGGGCTCGCATTTTGACTGTGAACTCAGCACAAGTAAGGGAAAGAACAAGCCCTATGACTTGGGGAAAAAAAACACCTTAAAACATCTCTGCTGCCTCTTCCTTCCCAAGGCATGCCTGTTTTCTGGCGCTTCCCGTGGGAGACAAACCCCACGGATTCATCAGGAACCAGTGGGTGAGAGATGCTGCCCCACATTTCTGAGAGCTTTGAGCCTTTGGTGCTCTGTGCCCAAGAGATGCCACCCAGCTTCTCAGCAAGCAATGCAAGGATTTCCTCTTCAAACACCTTGAACCTCATTTCTACTTCTTTTCCAGCTAGTTATTATTATTATTATTATTATTAGGGCAGAGGGTTTAGCGAGCCAAGAGAAAGTGCCAAAATCGCTACTTTCCTAGGGACAGTGGGGAAAGGGCAAGACTGCCCTGAAATTAGCAGATAAGAGGAGACCTTAACTGAAGCTTTTATCGGTTGTTTGTGTTCACCGAGGCCAGATGATTTTCAAGGAGCCGCTTGGAGATTTAAAGTGCTGATGTGACAGGAACTCTTTGATTTTAATGTTCCTGCTCTCTTCTTGCAGCCAGTGTTTATGTAAACTTGAGAAAAACTGCCACTACTGTTCATCTCCCTCATTTTTCAACCTTAATGGTAATTACATTCCATGCATGACAGGACACTCAGCATCGTGTTCAAGACTGGGGCCGTAATGCTGCCTTTGACATGCCGTTACTATGCATTAAGTCACGGTCTCGTGGAGGGGGAAAAACGTGTGAGCATCGTAATGAGCATTGCAAAAAAACCCCAAATATATTATTGATGTATGTAAGAGGTTTCAAGAAAATGCCATGGCTTGAGATTTCCAGAGTTGTCCTACGGATGGAGGCACAACAATCCTATTGGAATTTAATTGAAGTAAGGCTTCAAGTTTTGCCGGGCTCTTTAGAAATTCTAGCCTCAAAGTTTTCCATTTAAAGGGCTGCAGATTTTCTTCCCGATCTTCTGGAAGGCAGAAGAGCACTTGTTAGGGGGTTCTGAGGTGGAAGGTGTGTCTAATGTGGGTTTGTGTCCAAAGGCATGCTATATAGCTCTTCCCAACCAAATGCTCCTTGTTTCTAAGCCTTTCTTTCTGACTAAGTGCCTCAAATTTCAACACTTAAGGCTTTTATGGCAATGCTTCCCTCAGTGCTGCCAGATCTCCTCTTTTAGGGACAAAATTTCTATGTGTCTGCACAAGATCCCCACCATACGCTTCCTTGCTCTGGGTTTTTCTCTCTCAGCTGATAAGCACCCTCTTTTCTCTGTGCTTTGGAAAAATCCCAGGCTACCAAATATTTGTTACATCTGCCCCGTCCTGCTTGAACTACGGACCTTAGGAAAGGCTGCCTTTTGTTTATTGTAATGAGAAAAGGTGGTGATTTTAATGTGATGTTTAGTTATCAAATAATTCCCTCCCTCTCCTTCATTTGCTTGAGGCTCCTTGTTGGTGAGCTGATAGCGTGGAGGAAAAATAAATACTGGTTGCTAGTTTTCTCCCCTAGGTACAATGCTGTCTGCACAGATGCCTGACCGATGGATGTGTATATCCCATTTTTGAGAAAACATAACAAGCTGTGTCATTAACAAACTCTCACAAGGTACAGTTTACAGCTGCTTTGTGTGACACGTGGTCAGAGCATTGCCACGCACAAAAGCATCATCTGAGACATCTTGCAGCCATGAACAACAGGTGGCAGAGCACCGAGAAGACATTTCAGTCTGGATGTGAAGCTCATCCTCAAGCTCCCAAATATCATCACCCACCTGAACCACGCTCTTTCCAGCCACAGGCTAAAATAAATGGACCACAGTGAGTGATTTCAAGGAAGTCTTGACATAAAAGTATCTTTGACTCACAGTTTCAACCCTGAAACAAAGCCAAGTGCTCTGGGCAAGGATTATTTCTGTAGCACATCACTTTCAGCCTTTGGCTCCAAGCTCCTGGAGATTAAAAACGTGACTTTTAACTTAAGCAGCAGGCAGGTTATTCCCCCACCCCCAGCTTGGACTGACTCTCCTGCCAGGAACCCCTCTAGGACAACTCCTGGGTGTTTCCATGGCTAAGGCATCGCACATCACTTCTCCCCATCGAGGTACCTGCCCTTGCCTTGCCCATGCAGACTTCAGCGGAGCCTGGAATGGTGGTCGCAGGACAGAGGTCCTCTCTTAGTTAATCTTCTGTGCGGGGGGGGCTGCTCTGTGCTCCAGCCCACATCTCTCAGGAGCAGCAAGGTGTCTCAAATTCTCAAACCTCAAGCTTCAAGGTTATAGTGGTTTTAAAACTACCTCAGTTGAACAAGCAACTTTTTCTCTCCATCCTGGAGAGCAAAAAACTTGTGTGTGTAACAGGCCAAAATCTACATATGCTACTCTGCAAATGCAGATTCCCCAGAGAGAGGAACTACAAAAAAAGAAAATACTTCACCTGTGTGTTCTATGCTGAGAGGAAACAACTCGGCAGTATCCTCCTTCTAATGGAAATGGACTGTACACCAATTATATTAGTTTTCATTTTTTAAATTACAGATTAGATTTTAAAATTCCACACCACTTCCAAAGACCTTTATAAAGGCATTTTCAGGGTTTTATCTCATGGCCCTTACAGAACTTGCATTAGATGACAGAGAGGGGGAAAAAAAAGGAAAAGAAATAAAAAAACTTAAACCCCAATCGATTGCTCGAGTAATGGAAATGGAAGCCCTGCTTGTCCTTATTATCATGAGTCTTATTACCCTTGTCATCACCACCACCATTACGCCATGAGGCTTTTATTCTCCAGGCATTGTGAGAAGTTTCAGCAGCAGAAAGGGGCAAGCACCCAACCCTCTCCCTGCTCTGAGCTGCAGAGCCACACTCCCATCCGTCAGTGGCTCCCTTAAGTGCCCCTTTATCTTCTCTGCCTAACGAACGACACGCTTTATTGTATCTGTCTCACAGTAATGCCCCGAATTCTCTGCTAAAAAAGCCCCTCCAATTACAGCGTGTGCGGGTTTACATAAAAAAAAATAGTCCTTGCCTCACAGAACTTGCCATTTAAACCATGGGGACTTTCCAGGCTGGATACCCAGCCTCTCATGATGCACTAGCCCATGAAGCAGGACATGCAGGACACTGAGAAGTAACAAATCAGTAATTTTCCCTTGGAATACCTACCACTCAGTTCAGGAAATATGGTTCTCCTGAAGCAGTAGATGGAAGACCACGTTTCCTATAGATGCAGAGGGTCAAATTCCATTATCCACCATAGGTGTAAATCCAGGTTAACTCTAGCAATGGTAATAGAAATGTATAGATTTTTAGAAGGGTTAGTGAGAGCAGGGTATAGCCCACAGCAAATACTTTTTAAAAATGCCATGTTAGTGACTTTTCTGCACGTACATAAAAACGTCAGCAGGTAAGGGAATCATAGAGGGGCATGTCAGTAATCTCGTAATTTCAGTAGAATTACACTAATGTGATTGGGTATTTCTGTAGGCATGATTAAGCTGGAATAAGTACATACTTTTTCCTGAGTGTCATACAAGAAACTGGAATTGGAGTGACTGTGCAGGAAGTATAAGACATGATTGTGGCAACAAGATTAGACAAAAATATTTCCCCTCATCTAGAAATCCTGGCAGTACGAACAGTTCCCTCAAGTTCTCTAAATGATGTTTTGCTCCACAGACCTATATATTTACTAGAGGAAAAACAAAATACCTCCAAAAGCCTATTTCAGGAAGAGGGGCTGCTGCCTTCTCCAGGAGTGAGTGGTGGGATCAGGCAGAGCACTGCAGTCATTTCAGAACTGTCACGTCATGCTGTGCCACGGGGACTGCACCCACCTGAGCATTGCTGCAAGGACGCTGGGTCTGAAGGCAGACGGGCTTCGAGTAGGAAGCTGTAGAAGCAGAGAGAGGTGAGCCCTAAGCTTGTGTGCTGGGCTCCAGATCCTTCATCTTCAGCTGGCAGTCAGATCATGGAGAAAATCTCGAGTCTCTCTTTCTCCCTTCTTTGCCTTGTGCACCACTCACAGTCTAATTAGCTGCTCCTATTATTGCTACCTTCCTCCCATGATTGCCTTGTTCACTCCTAACAATGAGAAATGCGGCTCCCTGGCAGTTATCAGCTAATTGGGGCTGAATAAGGTCACTGGCTAGGCATTATCCTGACCAAACCAAAATGCACATTGACATTCAGTGCAAACATTATCCTCTGTCTGAAATATCCCAGCTTTGACCAGAAGCACGCCTTCCAAATTTGGCTAAAGTTGCTCTGCAAAGGCTCTACTGTGGTCTGTCAGATCTGTGGGGATAAGCTGCAAGAAAGAGCCCACAGAGGGAAACGGTGCTCTACACCCTGTGTAAGCAAGTTTTCTGGCAGCCTTATTCATGCAGGCATCCAGTGGAGTAACTGTAGTTGAAAGTAGGATCATCACCAGGTGCAGTGATTGCAGAGAAGAACTTCTGCATTCAGAGAATCTCACGCATCACAAGAGCGGTCCCAGAGACTCTGGCTGTATGTTGGGAGCTGATGTTTCTTTTCCACAGTTTGCGTGACCAGGATGCAAAACCTTGCTTTTGAACACTTTTTAGCATCCTGCTTTTATCTGCTAATAGTCCATTTACACCACTATAGTTTTGTTGATATGAGTATTCGAGACCTGTCTTTTAATCATCCTAATGCCTATGTTTATAACTCTGTTCATGTATCACCATACCTGTTTTATTATCTTTGATTCCCTTTATAATTCTTTCAGTCATTCAATCACAAACCTGAAACAATACCCTGTGACTAAGGTGCCAATCAGACAGCACGCTGAAGTCACAGAGTAGCTGGCTAAGAGATTTAATGGAGATTTGAAGGCATGAAGCCTGATGTAAAAAGAAAACATCTTTGTAATTGATTGAATATCATTTTCTCTGCTGTTGGGAAGCGAGACCCCCAGCATGGGGAGGTGCCTGCTATGGTTATGTCATCTGAGAGGCAGTCCGAATGCCCTGCATGGACACTTTGAGGGTGGGTGACAGGGAGGAGCCTTTCACCTTTTGCAGATCCACAGTGGATGGATCTGCAGGGTGGTTGCAGCAGTGGCTCCACAGTCTAGGGAGGACCTCTCTTAATCACAGGGGTGGCCCAAAACCACCAAAACCAGGTCATCAAAGACCAGGACTGAGGCTTTGGTGCTGGTTGCATGGTCAGCAAAGAGCTGAGTGCAAATAATAGAGAGGATCCTCCCTTCCTTCAGCAGCAGAGGAAAAGGGGTGGAAAAGTGGGAGGGGTACACTTCTTTGCTGGAAAAATCTTCATGTGCTGATCGTTGACACTCAGATTTTAGATCTTCTGACAGAAAGCAAGGACTTAACCAATCAAGAAGATTAACAGTGATGAGGTTGAGGTTCAGCTCTGATATGAAGTAATTTAACACTTGGCTGTGCAAAACACCGAGAAAGAGAGTTTTCTTGTGCCTTCAGCCAAGCAGAAAATCCCCATGAAATTATCTAAAATAACAGCGTCCTTTATGAGCTTCCACTCCTGTGCCACACGGTTTCAGGCGGCTGTTTCCACGCGGCCCTGCGCTCGGTGCACATGCGCACGTGGGTCGGCAACAGGGCTGCAGGAGGCCACTGTCTGGGCACTCACAAATATCAAGGGACTGAAATATTCCAGGTCAAATGTCTAGTTCGGGATGATTTTTTCAAGTTTCATTTGCGGTCATCAAGGGAGCCTGCTTCAACTGAGAGCCAATTTAACCAAACGGAAGTTCATAATTTTCAGTGTTCTGGGTTTTCAGTGAATAAAAGTGACTTCAGGTTTACTTCAATGTCATTTACAATTCTTGTTCATTCAGAAATGAAGAGAATGGCCTGTCTGTCAGTTACTCTTCCCCTAGCCTGCCTTCCTGCTTCCTTCACAAAATGAAGTGTGCTTGCTTTTGAATCTAAAAGAAGTTGATTAAAAATATACTGTGCTGTGCCGAAATGTAGGAAGGGATATTTTGTCTTTCCACCTTTTCCCTTTAATTCCACAGGCTGAGCAATGATTATTTTTTGATTGCATATGTTGCCTGATAGCTGCCAGAAGCAGAGATTGACCTGGGCAGCAGAATTTCATGCCATCATCTGGTGGAACTAAAAAGCAAAGCTTTCAGCTTTAAAAAAAAGACTGGGCAGCACTCTTGAAGACGTGTCAGTTAAATTAGCTAATCGATACTACACACCGTTTGTCATTTAATTCAATACATTCTTACTGTATTTCCTTTTTAGAATTCAGTGTCTTACTAGTTGAGATTTAGGCTACCTACTTCTTTTATTCCTCAGGAATAAATTTGCCTGTGCAACTTTATCAATTTCCTCTGGCAGTGCAGATGAGCTGCCTCACATTAGCTGTCATCCCCCTCCCGCCCAGTCTCAGGATAGAGCGACCCATTTCTTGCAGAACTGTTGTGGACTCTGGCCAGTCATCTCTTATCAACATAGCATTCAGGGTAATACATTACATTATGCAAGAAGCCAGGAAGTGGTCTGGCTCTTCCTATACTACAAATATTTTGGGGAACAAAGAGGACAAAGCAATATAAAAATTATCTAGATTTTAACAACTGAGATGCTGCTTTCATTATTCATTTCCCTCAGCAGACACTTTTAACAAGCACAGCCATCTCCTGGCTTCTCAGCAAGGCCACACTGGCCTCTCAATTAAAAAAGACAAGTCAAGATAAAAGGAATTATCCTGAGTATGCACTATGTTGTAAGGCAATGAAGAGAACAGATATGAAAATTCAGGAAAGACAGACATTACACGCATTACTACTTTCTACAAAAGCCGTAACAAACCAACAGCAATCTGTTCTCAAGGGATGTTGGTTTGCTACAGAAAGTTGTTCCATTTCTGTTTATTTTCATTTTGGCCACACATAGTCGCTCCCCCGTCACCACATTGGCCACCCCATTGTGATGCACTGATAAGCCGAGTTGGCATGTGAATTTGGGGATGGCTCGTGTCCCTTTGATGACTCCCATCGGAGCCACAGCCTGGTGTCCATGTCCTCTCCCTCCCCAAAACGTGCCTGGGCTGCTAAGCGATACTGGTGCTCCCAACCTCTAGAAACCAGCAGAGACAGGAGTCATTTGCCCCTGTTTGGTACCCCCCAACGAGCGGTGACCCCAGCAAACATCTCCCTCGCAGCGCCACGGCTGCGGTTTGGTTCACGTTGCCTCAACGCGGCTGTTGGCTACAGTCCCCAGATGCCTTTCTTTGTTTACATTTCCCCCTATCAAGGCTTTTTTCTAACACCCCCGGTATCAGGGTTTGGGGGAGGCAGGGCAATGTCCTGGGTCTACCTCAGACATCCATTTTCCAGCAGAAAGGCTGGGGCCTTTTGATGCCAGACAGTCCCATCGGATGCGGAGGTGATTTTCTCTCTGGATCCGTTCTCCCCGTGTCTCCGGTTCGATATCTCTAACTCAACACCAAACTCTTCCCCTGATAATTGTAACTAATGGCTTTTGGGATCTGGGGGATTGTTTGGAAAGGACAGAGTGTGGTATCTCACCAGGTCAGGGACTGCAGAAAGTTTTAGTGATTTGGGGTCTCCCCAGGTCTGTACCCCCGCCATGTGCTGCTTACACCCTCACTGGTGCATCCCATGAGCCTGAGCCTACAGTCCTTTCTGAAGGAGGCCATGAGGTAGGAGTGAGGAGTAGGGGAAAGGGACATCCAAAAGGTGGTGGGAGAAGAGATGGAAGGAGATAGTGCCGCTGCTCAGGTGTGAGGAGTTCTTGTGATTCCTTCTTCCTTTGTAGTCCAAGGATTTATTCTAATAAATCCAGTGAAAACCCCTCTACTCTAACAAGAGTTCCTAAAGAGGTTCTTTAGAAAACTATCTACTGACCCTGAGGACCCAAATGTGACTGCACCAAGGCATTAGATTTAGGAGTGGTGGGGATGACCAGAAATCATGTAAGCATTTCTGAATTTATAGCCTCTTTCCAAGTGACACAGGTTGTTTGAAACAGAGCTTAGCAAGAAAAAGTGTACATGAAGAAAAATATCTGGGTAAATCACAATGATTCTGAAACTAATATTAGTTTCTAATAGAAAACTAATATCTAATTTTCTTTAGAAAAAAGAACACTAAGAGTATGTTCTTACACTTTGGGCTACCTTTGCTTAAGCTGAAACAAAACATCTGAAACTAAAATACCAGTTTGTTTCACGTTAACCTAAAATCCTCTTCACTAGTTTGATCCAAAGCATCTTTGGATTAAAGATCATCCAGATTGTCTTTAAGGTCTTTTTTAATCCAAAACATCCTATGATCTTTTCTTAGTTTTCATTAGGAAGTAAACAAAGTACTTTTGTGATTATAAAGATTAATTCCTTTTTAAATCAAGAGCCAAAAAAATCCACCTCAAAATATTCATACATTCTTGCTGCTCAACATAGATCATAGAATCATAGATGCTCCACTTAGAACCATCATGGAAGGTTGACAAACTTGGGGTTCCCCATCATGCAAGTATTCTTGATTATTTAATGAACGTGACTATTTCCTTACAGTTCCTGAGTTCCCAAATCTACAGGTACATTTCCAAATAAACTAGCTTCATTTACAGAAGGGTACGTGTATCCCCTAAAGTGGCTGAAACTCCCACTGAACCCACTAGGCTGTTGTAATACTGTGGCATCTTTAGAAAAAAAAACACAACAAAAAAATCCCAAAGGAAGTCAAATCAAGTGTATTTAGGGTATACGGACGACTTCCAAGACTGTCTTTAGGGCACTAAATTTCAAAATTTAACCCAATTTTAATATATTTTCTTCCTTGCTTCGTGTGCTGACATACATTAGTGGAAAGGGGTTGAAAGAAGTTTGGTTCAAATCAAATTGTCGTATTATGTTACCTCCCCCCACCCAACCAACTTGCAACAAGCTTATAACAAGCTGCGGCTGTTTTGATCAGCTAATGATTTTCCACAGCCAGAAGCTGGCTTCATCATTTACTGTGTTAACTGTGGATTGAGTTTGAAATTGAAACTCCTTGGCTAAAAACTGTTAAAGATAGCACTTGGTGCACTGAGTGGAAGGTGTTACCATGTACAACGCGAGCAACACTGAAGAGATTGATACCCTGTATTACAAATAGAATTACTTTAATGTCGTTTATTAAATTTATCAGGAAGATTCTTCTAGTATTTCAGACTGTAAAGGTTTCATTGAGAGAGTAGAGCATCAACACAACTAATTACATTGTGACTATTTCCAAATAGTCCTAATAGGGTCTTGTGTGTCCTCAGATTTTTCAACTCAGCAACAAGAAGTAAACATATTTTCACCTCAAGAAAGATATGGGCCATTTACAATCCAAAATATTTTCCTTGCCTTCTAGTATGACTGAAAAGAGCATAACAGCAGATTTGATTTTTTCCTTAATCCTTTTGAGAAACTGAATCAACTCTGACATCTCTGCTTTTTTTCCTAAAAGTAAAATCTTTGAATCAATTTTTAATAAGATTGTAATTGATAAATCCATTGGAACATTAGCGAACATTTAAATACTAATTAGCTAAGCCGCTGCTAATCTCTCCTCAGCAGAGCTCACAGACACAAATGTCAATTAAACCTGAGTTTGTCCCCAAGGAAAGAAAGGTCAGAGGGTAGTGTTCAGTCAGCTGTGAGATTATGTTAACGCAGGAGTAATAATCTCTGGAAAAAAAAAAAAGCTAAGCTTTTTTCTACTATTTTTTTTTTTAAATAAATTATATTAACTATTGGGTGAAGAGAGGGGAAACATGGGAAGAATTTCAAGAAGCAAATCAACAACTGTTGCCTCTTTAGCAACAAACCAACCAACCATCAATGCGTTGCCTAAGGAGTCAGCAGATAGTTCATTCCCTTCTTACAGCTAAGTCATTGAGTATTCCAGGCAAACTCCTCTTGGTTTCCACTGGGTTAAGATCTAGTGCTTTATTTAGTCCTGAAATTGCTGTAAAGTGTTTAAATCGGGTTTTTTTCCTCCTCTAGTACCCCTCCGTACCCCCTTCAAGAGAAAAGCACACCTGAATGCCTCACACTCCTCCATCCTTCCCAGGACCTGCAGATCTATTTGCCATCAGTAGCCGATACAGGACAATAGAATCAGCGCTGCATGCTTGCCACGCTCTCTCAGTTTGCTCTCTTTTGCTTTTCAGAGCACTTTATTCCAGTTCTGGACTGGGTTTTGAGCATACAAACAACCCCATTAAAGTCACGGGGCTTCTGCATTTCGGATTACACAGCTCTTTAAGTGCTTCAGCTGACTGGAGCCGTAACTCATTAGGACTGGCAGCACAGGGGTATGTTTAAGTTATTTATTTATGTTGCAGTGATGGACTTCAGGACCTGTTTAAAGTTAAGCACTTGCTTCCCCAACGACAGATTGGAATCCCTTCTTTTTTGGTTATATCTAGCATCTCTTCTTTCCCACATAATCTTCCAAGGAGAAGCTACTGTGGAGAGAAACTCCCGAGACACAGAGTCTCTCAACTGATAACACAAAATCAATCATTTCAAATGAGGAGGGAAAGCACGAGAGAGGTGATTCCTGACCCCAGCCGCTGTTGTGAGAAGCATGGAGATTAACATCTTCCTCTTATCAGAATATGTCTCTCGTATCAGCCTGCTTTTTCAAAACCTTGTATTTTACGTAAAAATTGGGATAGGGTATGGGCAGCCTACAGCATGGTGAAGTTGAAGCTAGTCCCAATATAGGGGCACGTGGAAAGTGCAAACTGCTACGGGAAGTGTTTTGAAAAGCCAAACATACTGAAGTGACATAGCTTGGTGAAGCCTAATATGCAACATATGGATTCTCCCTACTCTTGGAAAGCTTTAGCATTAGAGCCTCTTAACTGTGCTTAAGAAGGAAAAAAAGAAAAAAAGAATCTTATAAACCATTCTTCCGAAAAACATCCCCAACATATCTTAAAATCAAAAACCCCACCCTGTTCATGTACCACGCTGGTTAACAAGCTAAGTATAAGTTGATTTATTTAGGAGCTTTGGAGAAATCTCAGCAGAGAAAAATATTGCAGCTTGATGCCATAATTTCCTAAAGTTTAGGTGTTCATAGATTTGTAATGCTCCAAGCTAGGAGGGGGCCACTTCGTCATCCCATATGACTTGTTATATATCACAGGTCATTACATTTCACCAAGTTACCTTTGCATCGAGTCAAATAAATTGTGTTTTGCTGCAGACTATCTCCAGAAAGGCACCCGTCTGGATGTAAATAAAGACTTTAGGAGCCAGAGAATCCACCCTCCTCCCGCCCGCCCCTGGTGTGTTCCAGTGATTAGGCTCACTCTAATAAAAACACATGTTACTTTCAGCTTAATTTGTCCAGCTTCAGCTTCCAGCCACAGACTCAGGTTATGCTTCGCTTCACTGGACTGCAAAGCCCTTTGGTGTTCAACCTTTCCTTCCAGTGAAGACGCCTCTCTAGGGGATGTCTGTGGAGGGTAAACAAGCTCCATCTAAGTCATTTCTCTCCAGCCCTTGATTTTTGTTTTATAGTCTGTGCTCTCTGGGTATACACCTTACGAGCAGAACTTGCTGAACCTGCAGTATTTCAGTATCGTTCCCAACCACAGATGAGCTCAGAAACATCTTTATTCGTGCAAGTTATTACAGGCAGAGGGAACTTGCAGCAGGACGCTGCAGTCCCCTGCTCTCCTTCTGGTCCAATATAACCAGTAGAACCTTTTGGTTTTGAGGGTGCGCCCTCTTTTCTTGTATAAGATCTGTATTTTTTCATTCTGAGGTATGCCAACTGGTATTTTAACTACACCACTTCATTTCAACGTGCTACACTTACCGAGTCATTCACACCAGTTTATATTGCTGCTTAGTCTTCCTGACTTTCATCATTCAGACAGTCTTTGCCTTATCTCCAGATTATGATTTTACTTCAATTCACAGATAAAGATGTGGAACTGCCAGGTCAAATATGAATTGTCACTGAACTAAACCAGAAAAATCCACATTCAATTAAAATTCCTCATTTACTTACAACTCCTTCAAGGTTTAGTTCACCTAATACATACGCTACTAACAATACACAATGCTAATTTATTTCTGATAAATGGCATGCAGAAGGTAGTCGGACAGATAGCTTACAAAATTATATTACTCCTTTTAGGAAACAAACTTCATAATTCCAGCAGAGGAGGGCATCAGTTTTGATCTAATAGCTGATATCAGTTCTGTTCCTGGCTTTAAATACTTCATTAACAGAGCCTTGTAGAAATTATTTTGCTATTTTGACTGAGCCTGATTTTTGGTTAACTGGTTTAGGTTATCCCACTTACTCATTGTGGCTGCTGACTGTCTGTCTAATATGTAAATATTGGTCATTCCACAGAGTGTCCCAGGTCTTCCATGGTCTAAAATTCAGACAAGATGAGCCTAAACTTGTGTATTTATGGTCTGAAGATGCCTATTTTGCAATCACTTGAGTATGCAAAGAACTACATTCACGTGACCTTGCTTAAGTAATTTATGGGTCTTTAAGCAAGAAAAGCCTTGAAACATGCTCCTTTAAAGCCACAGGAGCCAAAATCAGAGGACTTTGAAAGGAGTAAGGTGATGCTGCATGATTAATACCAATTTAGATTATTCTCACTTGAGAGCACTTACATCCTATGTTCATTTTACACGAGGAACAACTACTGAGCAAACATGACTGTGCCTGAAGATGCTGTTTGCACATCTAAACACTAATAACTTCATCCCAAATCAATTAAATCCCCTGCGAGGTATCTCCAGGCCAGGAAGACACTTGGTGAAATGTTTATTTTGCTATTTGCTCTGATGCTGGCAGACCCGCAGTGGACTTATCAGTTCTTCTCTCACTTGAATCCCACATGGTGGCAGGGAGTGCGTCCGCGTCCCCATCCCTCCCCATCCCTGTCCCGTAGAGCTGCCTGTCACCCCGCAGTATCTTGTTGGGTTCCAGGCCCCTTCCTTAAAATTATCATGTTCCACTTCCAGTCACCACCGGTCTGAGTCACACTCTCCAAAACTGATAGAGTTGCAATTTTGACATGTCAAAATTGTTGTTACACGAGCAGAAATCCCCTCCTTGTCCCTAATGGCTTCCCCTCCAGCATGGACAGCGTTGTCCAATAAAGCCTAGATTTGCTCCTAAACTAAAACGATGCAGATGTGGTTTATACTGTGCGAGAAAAAACACAGCTGTAAGAGTTACACAAAAATCCTGACTTCAACGCTAATCTTCAGATAACTCCTGCTATGTAATATGTTCAGCATCAGGGGGAATATCAAAGGGCGCTTCCAAACAATGTTTTCATATAAAAACTTGCTAAACGGCGGACCAAATCCTCAGCTGGCCTGCATCAGAGAAGCCACAGAAGTTTATCTCACTGGGAATCTGGTTCAGCATCATGTACATAGAATTAACATGGCTTTGCTTGCTACTAACAAGTAACAAAATAAAAGTAAAGTCTGCGGGGTTATAGCAGAGAGGGTGGGGGATTTACCTGAAGCACACATTGATCATTTAACTTGTGCAGAAACCGGGGCCTCAGTTGATGGCCTCAGCGTGGAAACGTAGATTGATTAGATACCTAATCTGCAGCATGTCTTTCATCCCAGAGTGGTTTCCAAACATTATTGTCACAGCTTGCTTTCCGTGATAGCTCCTCTGGTACATGATCACCCTGTATCCCAGAGGCCCGTGCTGCAGTTCAGCATGTACAGATGCACAGTGGGGCCATCACTACAGCATCAGGGCTGCAGCTGGAGCTCTTTTACATTTACATTTTACATTTACATCTAGGCACATAAGTTTGTGGTTCCACAAACTTTTGGGGCTTTGTAGGACTGGGTGACCCAGAGCACTCAGACTTCAAGCACCGGGAATTGGCACTTTTCCTGTCTGTGAGAAGTCTGGAGGAGGAAGAAGCCCAAGGACGTTAAAGCCTAAAGGACCAGCAGTCCCTGCTGGACCACTCCACGGGCAGTGGGGATGGGTGAGTTAGACTTCATGCCCCGGCATCAAGCCCTGGGCTTCTCTAAAAAGGAGACTCTTGCTCTGTCCATGCCACCTGGCACACCGTATATAATACTGCTAGCATGGCCAAGGTCTTTCTCCTCAGCAGTGAGCACCCTCCTCATCAGCTGCACTCTCCTTTACAGCACAATCAATGTGTATTTCATGACACGAGAGAGACTATGTGCCTAAAACAGGGCATGGGTTTTACTTAGATGGACAGCATTCATATGCCTTTAAAGACGTAAATCAAGGTACCTTGTACATCCTAAACTTTTTATCCCTGGCACCGGAGCACCATTACATTTTGAATATTTGCCCAATACAAAACCATAGAATCATTTAGGTTGGAAAAGACCTCTAAGATCAAGTCCAACCATTAACCACTAAATCATGTCCCTGATCACCATGTCTACATGTCTTTAAACACCTCCAGGGGTGGTGACTCCACCACTTCCCTGGGCAGCCCATTCCAGTGCTTGACAACCTTTTGGGCGAAGAAATTTTTCCTAACATCCAATCTAAATTTATGCTGGAAATGTGTCAGTTTGGAGATTTGTGTGAATGCAGCTGATTTTGTATTTGGAATTTAGACACTTGTCCCTCCTTCCCCTTAGTCCTATTTGACCTTTGCTACTGAGCCCATCAACCCTTTTGGTGATGAGCCCTATGCACCCAGTGCATCCGCCCCACAATCTACAACCAAAGCCAGAGGATCCCTTCTCCTTGGCAGGGCAGCTGCCAAGCATGGGTGGCTCCAGATCCTCCATCAGCTCCCCATGGCCCCAGGGCCATGCACTGCCTTTTCTCTGCTGTTGGACCCACAGAAATCTCTTGTGGTGCATTATTACCACTCTAGCAAGCTGCAGTTTGCAGCGGTTCCCACATCCTGAATAAAACTCCCTCCCTCCTCTGATTACTGCTAACTCATATTTTCCAGAGCTGATTTATCCCAGGCCTTGTAAAAATGCTTCAGAGCAGCCAAATCATGTTGCCTTCAGAGCACACCAGATTCCTTCTAGCATCAGGTATTTTAAAAAGACCTATCCTCAGGGAGGATGCCTCTCCCAGTGCAACTCCTACGTACAAAGGCTTCACACTTACCTTAAATCATGCAGGGTGTCAGCTCGGCTGACAATACTGCTAGTATTGCTGGTACTGACAGGGCCAAGACTTGCTTATTCTGGTCCCTGCTTCTCACTCTGAATGGGCAAAAAAGAGAGGAGAGGTGGGAGGAGGGAGAAAAGACCTGAGGTTTTCACAGGGCCATGGCAGGAGAGTGGCAGCAGCTGGAGCAAAACATTGGACTTGGCTAAATCTCTGTGTGTTTGGTCACTCACCCTGTGCAGTTGGTTACTGACTTGCTCTGCATCTCCACAGATGTCCTGCTCCTACTCCGCACCTACGTTGCAGGAGCCACAGGTACTTGAGCAAGGCTCAAGCTGCTGTCGTTGGCTACAGTGCAGCCAGGCTAGCATTTGCCAAACCTATCTTTGATGAGTAGATACCTTCACCTCAGTGGGCCAGGGGCAGGCAGAGGAGGTCACCTGCCCATGCTCAGTTAGGACCAGGATGCACTACTTCTAAGATCGTGCCTCCAGCCCTGTGTTCTTCTTGAGAGCAACGATGCCAAAATTTGGGTTCACCACTCACCCTAACCAACTACTTTCATTCTGTCTGTTAGAGCCTGGGTTTAGTTGCTCTCTGTTTATTGTAACACACTAAAAAATGGACCATTGTCTTTCACTGGCATTACTATATCAGAGAAAACCGTAGAGGGGTAGCAGTATGCTAAACACAGCCAAGCAGCAGTAAAATGTCACCCTGATGCACCTTAGTGAAAGGGTCTGCTAAGAGTCAGCAAGCTGACCCTTGCTTGGCTTCTCTGAATCATCCCAAAACCTTGTGCTACTCTTTCAAACACTCCACATTTTCTCTAGAGAAATGAACCAGAGAGAACAAACAACCTTAAATGCTCCCACATGTAAACACTCTCCCATGACAATGAAAATGGAATATACCCAGCAATCAAAGCCCTTGACTTTCTCCTAACTCAGCTGGTGGGAAAACAGCCAGCCGATGAAAGAAGACCAGAATACAGACCCTTGATTTTCTTGTTTCCTACAGCCCCAGCCAGCACATCTCTTCCACCTGTGACAGTTAGCAGTATCATCAACGCCTGCCCATTGGGGCTGGCCCCCAACACGCAAGGGCCTGCACAGAGACAGAGGAAAGGACTAGTACCTGCTCTGGCCATTTTACAAATTAAGTACAGTTTAGACATTCAAGTTACTTATTCCTACTACTAAACCTGCTTTTGAGGGATCGTGGGGTGCCCTTTTGCTTCACTTCATATCATGTAGGCACGATAGTCTCACGCAAATACAACAATGCATACGTTAATTTAAGTAGGAAGAGTCATCAAAGGATGTCAGATACAGTCCTCTGAGTATGATTAAAACCAGTGGGACTATTCAGGGGACTCTGGATAAAGTCCTGCTTTACAGGGTTTCTATGCTGACAGATCAGTCCGGCTTCAGCAGTGCTTTTCTCCTTGAAACAGCAGATCCCCATCATTCCTGACACCAGGCAGGACACCATAGCAAGCAATCAGATGTCTGCAGTGAACAACATCTCTCCCTCGCCAAAAAAACATCCCACAGACTTGATTTAATAAGTTATTGTCTTCTTGAAAAGCAACAGACACACTGATCGTCCTCATTAAGGAAGCAAGACAATTTTCTTCTATAAAATTTCAGCTTTCATAAAGGTTGTAACTGGTCCAAAGGGAGAAGTGAAATAGTTTAGCAGCCAGAGGACAAATTCACAGCTTCCCTATATGCTGTTGCCCAACTGTGAGCAAAAATGAAAGGGGAGGGGGAAATTTCCGGTGCTGAATTTCCTTTTTCTGCTCTTTTTCTTGTTTTCCTTTTGAGGGCACCGCTGTCACTATGGGGCAGTGGATCACTAGAGAGGGATGTTTTTCCTTCAGTAGCCGGACCAAGCGCATCACTTCAGCTCGCTTTCCAGGCTTATTGCAACACATCCTCAGCCATTGCCCTTTCCCTTCAAAATTAGCTGTAGCTAAAAATCTGTCAAAGCTGCAACCTGTATTATAAGCCTTTTTGGCTCAATCTGCTTTTTAGTTATGTTTTATTTTTATTTTATTGCCATGAGGGCAAGCAAGTGTTTAATGGGAATTGATCTGATGGGGCTATCTCTAAAAGTGAGTCAGATGGGTTTGTTTGTGTTGAACGGCAAAACTCTTCCCTACATCTGTGAGAAGTACAGCTCTAAATAGATGCATTAGCAAGTTACCTTAAAGCTACCTGGCAACCCAAGTTGCTTTTCCTACTTTGTTGTTTTACATGCATAATGTGGACCACAGAGATGCCGGTTGGGGCCAGGCAAGAAATGGGTAGCAAAAAAATAAGTGGAGATGCAAAGCTGGAGCTGGGTCTTTCTCCCAGTGTTTTCCCAGAGGTTTCTGGTGAGACTCCAACTCCATGAACATCATAATGGTGAAGGGTCTGAACCCAAATCCCCAACACCATGTAATCCCAGTGGGTAACAGATGCTCCTGAGTTGTGCTGAACAAGGAAAACAAATGCATTGTTGAAATAGTGTAGACAAAAACTAACTTTAGACCGTTTGGCAGCTAAAAAATTTATGTCTGGTGATTATTTAACGTGGGATTAAGAAGGATTCTTTTTTATACCCACACTGAACTCATGTTTTGCCCATCACTGAGATATCATTGTTTGACCAATTTTGTCACCTGAAAGAATGAACACATGCCAGGATGCCAAGACTTATTCTGAACTAATTCTACAAGAAACCATATAGGATAAAGATGTTCAGTGTGACAGTATTTTACAGCAACATGATACAGGAGCACCTGTAGACTCTGAGAGAGAGATCTTGAGCTATTTAAAAAAAACCAAACAAACAAAAAAAAAACAAAACAGCCAACATGCCTATACAGCTACAGCTGTCATTCTGCCTCTTTATGCAGCAAAAACTGTTTTGTATGTAACACAGAAGTGCACATCCATTCACTTCAGCTTAACCTTCCAGTTTCTTCTTCAACCTTCCTCTTATTTCTCATGATTGCGTTCCACTTATATATATATATATACACACACATATAGACACACACCCTCGAATTAGCGTCTGTTACTGTGACAGCACAAACACTTCCTACTAACATTTCATCATCTTTCTAACACCAAGGGTTTCTGGGGGACAGTAGCAGCAGTTTTGCAAAACCCCTTGAAGTCTCCTAATGGTACCACTGTTCTTCCTCCAGCTTCTTTACTATACATCCCATCAAACAAATACATTGCTATTTGTATTTGAATCCCTCTTGCTGGTGGTTTTAAAAGAAAAAACCTCAAATCAGAAAAGGACCAATACATCCTTGACTCACCTGAGCCATATGAAAATTGCTGGCATCGCAATACCAGCAGTAACCAGCAATTCTGTGTTCAGCGCACAAAGACTGTTGGCTTTGAGATGTAACTTTGTCAAATGGATTTTCCATCTCACAGAATGGTCTTCTCTTCTCTTTTCCCATTTTTTTTCTCTTCATTAACAACTAATCACAGCCAGTATCCATAGTCTCTAAAGCACAGAAATGCTCATATTTTGGCACAAAGTCGTGTATCTGGTGATCCCAGCTACCATTTTCTGGATCTGAATGCAAAAATCTTCTGAGGTTTGATGCTTCGCACTTGCAGTGGCAATCTGACATTGACAATGCCCTTTAGGGAACTTACGTCTTTTACCATGGCTTGGTTTACTTATTTATTGAACAGAATTGGTTTAACTGTTAGCTACTCAGATTTAGAAGTTATGTTGATCTAAATAATTCCCTAGCCAAATGGCAGAGAGAAACCCCGAGGCTCTGGGCTTTGGTGAGATTACATCAGTTCTATATTAATTATGTTTTAAAGCATTTGATCAAAGTGCATTCAGCAGAGTCCCCCAAAGAATTCCAGCCCTCTTGCTTACCATGCTCCAGTCTGCTGCAGCTTTCTTAGGGAGAAATGATTGTGTATATCCACAATGACTTAAATTTGTCCACTTCAGTGTGCCCACGTAAGCCTTTGGCATGAGGACAACCTCGGCTTGAAAGTGCTAACTCCACAGACTGGGCATATAAAGTGCTGCCACAGCTACAGAGCTGCTTTTTAGCCCATCTTAAATCTCAACATGACCAAATAAAGCCTTTCTTTCACACAATTACTCTTCAAAATACAAATCAGAACTTCAATGAGTGTGTTGCCTCTTTGCTGTTTCCTTGCACCTCTCTGCTTCTTTCACATAACAGCACATTTTAATCTGCTTTTTGCCAACTTGCTGTAAACTGCTTTCTCCAAACTGGGCAGGCATGTTCCACTGAAGAGCAGCTCATCGTGGTGCTGCTTTTCTGCTTTTAGAGAAATTATAGCAGAGAAAGAAACTTGGGCAAGGGCCTATCAAACTTTCCCTGGCCTGGTTTGAAACAAGCTAGACCTTTTGAACAACTTCCAGATATCACTTTGTTCATGGGGTTTCTTTCCTTTCCCACAACATGCACTCCCTCAATTCTTCTATGCCTACTGCTGTTTTAGTGGCAAGATGAGTTTTTGCCATTTTGTACTACGAACGGGAAACTAGAAGGATAATTATCTTTAAATGCCTCTATCCAGCTTTATAAAACATGCTGTTGCATTTATAAAACATGCTGTTGCATTGTGTCACAGGACACAAGCCGTGTCCCTGAAGATAGCAGAAAGTGAGAGGGAGAATCAGATGCATGGCGTTAAATATCGACTGCATTGATGTATCCATGTATCTGCATGAATCTGCACAGCTAGAGCTTCTGTGGTATTTGAAAGGACAGTAAGCCCTGAAGAGCCTGAACATTCACAGGGGAGCTTATCAGTTGTTGATGAGGCCCTGTTCAGCCTTACAGACAGCCAGTTTCCTTCTGCACCGGAGCACTGGTTTGCCATGGAGCCAGCAGAAAGGTGATAAGCTGCAGAGAAGATTTTTTAGGAGTCTTGCCTATCTTTCACACCAAGTGGCCAGAGCACATTTTCCACAGTTGCCACTTAACAGATAGGCTGGCTGCTCTCGGATAAGGTCAAGAAAGAAATAGGAAAATGGGTTCCAGTTTGCTTCCTCTCACAGTCCCATAGGACTCTGAGGTTAGCCCAGAATCTTTTCTTTTTTTTTTTTTTCTCCCCTGTTTTAATTATATAAACCTCCCAAACCTTATAGCTGCACCAGACAAGTAGCTATGGAGTCGACTCAGAGCAAGAGACAGATTTCAGACTGGCTATCAGTAATTCCCTGTCTGCAACTGCCAGGCAGGGAAGGACGGCAAGTTCTGCCAGCTGATAGCAAAAGCCTCGGTTAAACCTAGCTGCAAAACTTTTTCAGCCCTCTCAGAAGAAAGGGGTTCTTGCAAGATTTACCTTTTGCCGGACCACGAGAGACTCTTTTTGGGGTGGTCACGGAGGTAGGGGTGATGCAGAGCATCCCTTCAGCAAGAGGCAGCACGGGGAAGCTCCGGGACAGGGCAGCCTCACCCCTCTCATCTCTAGATTCTGTGGGAAAGGCAAATATGCAGTGGCTGAGGTTAGCATTCAGAGGAGATAACATTAGGAAGCTCCACGGGGAGGCTTAAGCTGATGCCTGAGGTTGCTGTATCTTCATCTTTGCATCTTGCTCTGAATGTTTGACCCCCTTGCAATTGCTTTCCAGGGTTGCAGACTTACACTTGTAGCTTAAAATTTTTCAACCCTCAACGTGTGATGATGACAAGAGTCATCTCAAGTTACTTGCATGTATTTTTGTTTAACAGTCCCTTTAGGATAATGCTATTAAGACATAACACTATTCAGTCACTACAAATCTGAGATCCCGTGGTGGTATTGCATCGAACGGGCAGTTTTCTTTCACAGCAGAGAGAAACTCTGCCAACTGCAACAGTGCATTAGCCCCTCTGAGCATCTAAGTGAGCCATCCTTGTTATTGTCTTCCACCAAAGAGCCTCCCAATAGAAAGAGATCCAAGCAAGAGGCTACATGATGCTTCAAAGGCTTAGCTGAATCTTTGCTGCTCTAAGGCATAAATTTGAAATAATAGAGAAGCTTGTCTTTGAGCGCTGCCGTGCCAGCCCTTTAGAGTATTGCCAGTATTTTAGGGTCAACGTGTTAAACAAGGAAATAGCTAAAGGGGGGAAAAAGAGTTCCAGAAGTTTCTTTCCCAGTTCAAACTATCTCTGGAGTCTGAGACTTGAGTTTTCAAGCTGCCCATCTCTCAAGCAGTGGTCTTCTCTTCAATGGAGAGCACTGATATCTTCTTGCCAACACAAATCAAACACCTTTCAGCTAAGCTGCTCATCTTGCAAGATGCTGTGACAATTTTGTCCTGCTGATATGCAGAGCTTGTCCCCAACATGTGTTCACATTGGGCTTGTGCAGCGCCAGGCATGGGGTGTTCTTGATGCACACCAGAAAATACCTCATGAAGGAAGAGGAAAAGGAGTTCGTTTTGATTTTGATGTGATTTCCACACAGTCTCAGACCAGCTTCCTCCTTCAGGGCAGAGGTGGGAAGGGGTGGACACAGAGGTGGCTCAGCTAGGACCACTGAGCTCCTGGCCATAGCAAGGTGCTGGGGCTGAGATGAAGAGAAGCCAAGAGATAAGAGATGGTAAGAGGGGAATATTTTGAAGACAGAAAAGAAATATGCTTGGAACTAACATCTAGCGCCAGTGATACTTTAATCTCCTTGGCAGGGAGCTGCTTTTGAAGGTGGACAGAATTTATTTGGTTTTTTTTAGTGTCTTGTGGCAGGATGGGCAGGCAGAAGGACATGCTCCCACTGCCATGCACCACCCTGGCACTAGAGATGGAAAATTTTCCCTGACCTGGCAATCAAGAGTTTGTTAAGGAAAAATAAATTCGAAGCTCAATTTTCCCTCAGGATGACTGTTACGTCGGTGTCACCAGTAACCGCAGTGAAGCGGCTCCTGACCTGTCTGGTGTGGAGAAGGGAAGAGTCAAGCCTGCAGACTGTCGGGCCCCTGATCCTATTTAGCACTGGCAATTAATGAGGCACTGCTACGGTTGAATTGCTCACTGCAAGACCTCCTCCATGACCCCTA
The DNA here is from genome assembly GCF_000703405.1 of Apaloderma vittatum. Lineage (NCBI taxonomy): Eukaryota > Metazoa > Chordata > Aves > Trogoniformes > Trogonidae > Apaloderma > Apaloderma vittatum. The sequence goes on from NW_009701865.1 coordinate 50,987, forward strand.
TGTCTGTCAGCAGCAGTGGGAGCACTGACCTGGCCAAAAGGCTCTTGGTGCTACCAGAAAAGCTTAGCGCAGCAGTGTAAACCCATCGTTCAGAAGGGCCTGACACCAGAAGATGGTATTCCTGTTTTACTGTGTGCAACCAAAAAAGGTGCCACGGGCAGGATAGAAGAAATTTTTTATCCCTCTGCTCCTCCAGATACTCAGTGGAGCCACCCATATGCACAATCATATCCCTTGTAGAGCCATCCATGTCACAAGGACAGGTGTCATACCGTCATGGCCACAGCAGTGGTTTTCTACATCTCCATTTGCAAAATACTTGTTCTTTGCAAGACCTTGATGTTGTCCCTGTGCTGGATTTCCCAGTGATACAGAGATAAGAGATTGGCGCCAGCTTCTCCTACAGCTGACCCTCAAGCCCCTTCCCCAGAAGAAAAAACATGTTATCTTACAAACTATTTTTTCACCAGGGAGATTTCACTAATTCCTATCTTATACCTGATAACACAAGAAACACAGGGTGTAGGAAAGAGGGTGCCTTTGGCTGAATTCATACCACTTTCTACAGTTCCTAATATGATGATGATCTATCAATTAAAATAAACAGATGTAGTAGTTATTTGGGCAGGCTGTTTGCAATAGGTGCCTGAGTTAGACCTGTGATGATTCAAGCATCTGAGCTCACCTAGGGTGATGAGAGCAACTCAGATCAGCCTTTTGAAAAGAGTGGATCAGTGGCTCTGTCTCAGCTACTGACATTCAGTTCAGCATATACGCCCAGGTGCAACATTGACTCAGAATAGTGAGATAAATTTCCATTGTAAATAGGCAAGGAATGAAAAAGTATGATTCTGCTCTCGTTTAATTTCAGAAACATCAAAGGGTGATCCAAGAGAAGGAAAAAAATTCTCAATTTACTTCTTGCAAGGTAAAGAAACTAGGCCTGGAGACATGCTACTTTAATTTCTCAGTGCATTGCATGCTACTACTGAGAGCTTCCACGGTAAAAAGAGCCTCCAGTGTAATCCAAAACAATAACAGGGTATTTGTCAGGCAGGAAGAAAATGCACAGAGTTTCATTATGCCGAGGGACATAAAAAACTAGAGAAGAGACAGTGGGAAAAACACATTACTGAAGCCTGGGAGAAGAGGTCTGCCAAATCCAGAGAGTAAAAAACAAAAGGGCTGTAACCTATGCTGGATAATATCAGAGGCTACAGTAAAAAAGTTAAAAGAAATCATTCCTTTCTAACACGTTTATTGCCTGCCTTTGTTTAGGCTTACAAGCCCGAAGGCTCATTTTTCCCTCTTGATTACTAGTTTAGGGGATTCTTATTTGTTTTTCATCATTTTGTACAAGATTTTGCTTTTCTTCAAAGAGCTCACATAGATTTCAGTGCAGAATTTGGATGTTGGTCACTCCAGGAGAGGAAATGCTGAATGAGAATACAACCAGGGAGAGGAAAAAAACACATCCTAAATGAGATCAGTCCAACAACAGACACATGCACGGGCACCCTTATAAAATGTGACAACCAATATAATAAAGAGAAATTAAATTCCTGCCAACCCTCTGATAGACATTGTGTGTGCTGGGCCTGAATATTTTCTCCTTTTCCTCCCTGCCTTAAGAAGGGACATTATTTGAGCCAAACATGGAGCTAAGCTTGTCAATAAAGATTTATTGGCTTGCTGACAAAGTCTACCAGTTGCTGGCAGTACCATCAGAGAGAGACTCAGCGAGGGCAAAAGTTGCTCAAAAAAGCATCACTCAAGCTGATGAGGATAACCACTGTGCATGTTTTCCTAAACTACTGGCTAACTGAGGTGGGAAACAACTTCTCAAGAAGACAGACACTCCTCCTGATCTTGATTAACTCCCTTTGTATTGTGGTTTACAGAAATATGTCAGCGTTCTCCATCAATCTGCCAGCAAGTCTTTTCTCTAACATATTTCAGCTTGCCACTTGGCCTTTCACTGCAGATAGGTGCTGCCACAGCTGATATAGCTCCCACATGACATCAAGGAGCTGCGATACCTCTTCCTGCTGGTCCTGACCTTCCCCCATCGCAATAGACATGAAGTCAGTCAGCAACTTTAAAAAACAATAAAAAATAAAAACAGAGTTCTGGAATAGCTGTAGTTGTGGATTTCGAAGCGAATACTTCTCAGGTGTCTTTTCAAACCCTCCCTAGGACTGAGAATAACTATAAAAAGTGTCAGGGACAATGCCACTGAAGAGTATTGGTGCTGCTTGGAGCACATATCTATTGGCATAATTTGCCAAATTCGATTATAATATTTTTACTCTTAAAATAATATTTTTCTTGAAATCAATGGGCATGTTATGATATCTCAGTGGGGCAATTTACACTGCACCCAGGAAGAACTGAAGTTGCAAATGCAAGTTGGGAACACCTCCTGGGGCAGCCTGATGGGAAAGAAAGTAGGACTTAGAGCTTACCATGGCTACTCAGAGAGAAGTAGCATGTGCCTCTGCAGACTGTTTGTCACATCACTGTATTTCTCTACTCCTGATAGTGCTCCACTGGAGTACTGCATTAGATATCAGGTACAGTACTTCAGGGAAAAGTAAAGCTATCTCAGTTGTGCAGGCAAAATCCATTGACAGGGGCAAAACAGCTTGAAGGAAGGAGAAGAGATCCAGGATGGGGAAAGCTGGGCTAAAAGTTGTACTCTTAAAACCCTCTTCTGTCTCTAGACCCTTCCAGCCATCTTTTTTTCACAGGGCACCTTCCTCTTTCTAGACCACCACGTTCCTTTGCTAAGCCACCTGGAATCTGTATGGGGGTAATGTTCTGCTGCAAGAAGAGACATGGGCTAGGGAGTCTAGAAGAGGGAGCATGTGGCTTTGAATGAAAACCAGTCAAAATACCTGCTGTATTAAAGAGATACAGGGAAGGGATATTTAACTTGCTCATTGCCCATCAGAAATGATGCAACATAGAAAAAACAAAAAAGGAGATGGCAACTAAGTCAATGCATCACTCAGATTCTTAATAACCTTGTGACTACCACACATATTGGGTTCAGTTTGGGCTGTCAGATGAATGGCTCTTTGTAAATGTTCTGTGTTGTTTCTTCGAGAAAGACCTCCATTTACTGTGTCTCTATACAGTACCAAATTCAGTCAGACCTCATTCCAAAATGGAAATTTACAGGCAATAACAGAGAAGCCCATTTAAGAAGAGCTAGCTAGTTTTAAATAGCTGCAATAATTGGCAGGGAATATTCTACTTGCTTAATCTGTCATTCCATCATCAATAAGTACACATAATATTCAAGATTCAAAAGGAAAGCAGCCTCAAAATCCACATTTGGGTTTTTTTCCATTTTCCACATTTCCTTTTTTCCTTTACCCTGGGACTTAGGTGGCTGGCATTTGATTTTCATATATACATATGGGCCAGATGATTAAAAGAGATAAAGATGAAGAAAACCTCCATTAATATGCAGAGTGCTAGTAATCTAAAACTTTTGCTGTGTTTTATTTTATTTTATTTTTAAGTTCAGGAAAAGAAAAATCTTTCTCATTCCTAAATGTAGCTATACAGCTAAGTATGAATCTTCTACCATCTTCACCACTGCAGAATCTGTGTTTTCCAGATGTACCACAAAAGGTTCAACCACCTTCTCTCCTCTGTTCCCTAAGGGGAAGATGGGCAGGGAAATTGAGTCTGCATGAAAAATACCTGTGTGCGAACATTACTGCGAGGGAGGAGTGTGCAGAGAAAGGTGACCGACACAAATGGTACATGACAACCAAATGGAAATGTTTCTAAGCTCAGCATTTTGTAATACATCTTCCTAGAGGGTAAATTAACAGGTTAGTTCCTCTAAACCTCTCAGAGTAATTTTTGTTCCTTCATATCTCAGGTGGGATATTTTTAAAATGCAGCATCTTGCTTTCTTGTAGGTGTCAGAGCCAAACGGTGCTTAAACCATCATCTTCAATCATCTTACAACCTTGTTGATCTGCACCAACAGACAGAGAGAGGATTTCTCATTTAAGAGGAGGAAGCAACCAACTTGAATCAATTGCAGACCAGCCTGAGAATGCTGCCTTTTTTTTTTTTTTTTAAGATAGGATGGGTTAATTCCCCAGTTCTACACAATTTATCTGTGCTGAGCTGGAAGAGTGTTGAGTGGGAAAGGGTTTCATTGTCCACTAGGGCCTTATGGCTCTTCAACACCCACCACTTCTGCCTCATGTCAAAGAAAAGCAAATAGGTTTATTAAATAGCTGTCAGGCCGAATGAGGCTGTACAGAGAACAAACAGAAGGGAAATTGGATTAGAGGCAGAGTACATGCCACACTAAACAAGGGTACAGATTTACGGCTTTCTTGGTGCAACTGGACAAAGGACTTTGAAGATGAGTTTTGAGGAGGGGGGAGTCAAAGTCTGGGACAAGAAGGGGCAGGTGACCTGCACAGCCCTGGCAGGATGGCAGTCATCCTCCTCCATTGCTGGGAGCACAGGGATGAAGGTACCCTCTCCTCTTCCAAGCTCCTGGCTGGACTTCTCCAGCACATCTCTGTGAACAGAAAGCAAACCCAAGCTGTCCCCTGCCCACCTCCCTCAAGGAAGATGTCTTCACTCCGAAGTTGCCAGGCGTCAAGTCCTAAATCGCAGCAGGCAACAAGAGGGAAAAGGAGTCACGGCAGAGCTACAGAGAATTAAACTTTACCCGATAAAAGCTTTGGCTCACAGGCAGGCTCAGAGAGGTTGGGCTCTTTTGCAAGTGGCTGATAGTTATTCCCAGAGAGACCCTGGCCAAATTCTCACTGTGGAGGAGAAAGTGCCAAAATATTTTCAAGTTGTTTTTAGCTGGAAGAAAAGAGATGAAAAATGTGGGTGTACCCACCAAAGGGACTGCAGGGTATGGTACGGTCAGAAGCAAAGTGATGTAAAGAGCTACGTGTTTTGGGGCTGGAAAGCTGCAGCCCTCAGCTAGTTACATGGTAGGAACTGGAACTGACTATTCCCTATGTTGCAGTAGCAGCCTGAACTTTTCTTTTACCTTGTGAGGAAACTATACCACAACACCCAGAGCACAGTGACTCCACCACAAGATGCAGCGTCTCAAACTGTTATCCTTGCACCCACCTTCACAATCTGTGGTTTTGTCTCCTACAGCCAAACTGGAAAGCAAAGAGCTAGACCCAAGGTGCTCCTACACGCTTAGGTCTAAGACCAAGTACCTCTCTGGGACTTTGCCTCAGCAACCCACACCCAAACCCACCAGGAAGGTTGGGTTTTCTTTACAGCTCTGACCCAGCACAGCAGCACCATCATCTTGAGAGCATGGGATTTCAGGAGGGCAGAACCCCTCCAGTGCCTTCATCACTGTTACAGCTTAATTCCTGTCTTCATAACAGTGTGGGGTCAATGAGCTTGGCTGTGCTTCAACCTGCATATCTGCATTGACAGAGCGCTTATAACCAATGTTTCGTGCAGTTTGAGTTGACTGGCACTGGGATTTATCCTGATTGGCATCTAGCATCTGCTAGTAGTTTGCCCAATCCTCAGAAAAGGTAACAAAACACGGGAGAATGGATGGCATAGGGTGAATTTTTCTATAACAAGATTCTTCTACAACAGATTTGAATTTTATGTTTGAATTCATGACTTCTTAGCCAAAAGAACACTCTTACCTCTTCCCATCAGAAAAGCGCAATAAAAGTATGAGCAGGTGAAACTATGCACTTGCCAATTTACCATTCTCCTAGTGACAATGTATTTTTCCATGTCTTCACTCATTTAGCCTGAATATGTATTTCATTCTCTTGGTTATTTAAGCAGCCCATGGTCACTGTCGAGTTTTCTTCACTGCTTGACTGTCTCACATGCAGTGATATTTCTCTCACACCTGGTGATTTAAAGAATCATGTGCCTTCAGATCAGTGTCCAATTCTTGATTATTTAAATGGCAGGAATTTTACTCTGAAGAACAGTTGTGAAGATTAACACTGGGCATTAAACACATTATCTGTATGGGTGCAAAGACACCTTGACATGGTGCTGTAAAAAGAAGGGTCTTTACACTATGTACGGTCCTTTCACCATATTCTCTGAGTCAAGCTCATCTAATGAGGTCTCACAGGTTTAATACAATATATTACATTAAATTAAACCTTTATATTTGTTATAACAAGACATTAGCCAATCCATTTTCAGTCACCTACGTACAGCATCCCAGATATAAGCCTTGGCTCTTCTGTACTCGAGCAAAAATCTTGAAGTCTAACAAATGAACCTCTGAAATTCTTTGAGTAGGTATGGTGTTAGCACCTGTAAGATGACATAGGACAGCACGAAGAAGCATTCAGATATTCTGGTAAATAGAACAAGAAAGAGAAAATTAAAGAGTTGGGTTTTGTTTTGTTTTTATAAGAGGGAAAGACCAATCAGGATAGCCTGTGTCACACTGGTACTAAAATCTCTGATCTCTCAAAGGTCTGAGCCTGAAAACCTCAATAGTCCTTTTACCATTTAGGGAGGAATCAAGACCCATATTCCAGCTGACCAAAACATGGACCAGCTTACTTCCTTTAGTAAGCACAAAGCATTGTCCAGCTAATAAGGTCAGTATAAAAATAACCAGGTCTCTTAAGCGGTGCTGCCAGGAAGGGCAACAGTTTCGTTCTGGGTGGGACTACCCAAACAAGCCTGCAACATTTTTCCCGTCTCCTGGGAGGAGGGGGAGAGTGTCTCAGTCACCCAATCCCATACTCAGGCTTGGCAGCCTCCCCGCAGGACCGTGCCAGAGGAGAGAAGGATGAGACACACCATACACCAGGCCGCAGGGTGGTGCTGGCTCGGAGGGGGCACAGCGAGCTGTCATCATTGGCACGTTATCATCCCCCAAGTGACAGGCGCCTGTCAACAGCGGTTGCAAGTGCTGATCCCTCCTGGTCCAGGGACAGCTCATCTGAGGCACCGAATTGCTCCAGCTCACTGTGGAAGCCAAGAAATTAGCTGCTGGTGCTTCAAGCAATGATTCCTCTCTGAGCTTTGTAGGTGTTGTCATAAAAAACCAAAATCTACATTATGATGGGAAGTGTTTTGTACAGCAGTGACGCAGTGGCGTGCGGTAAGGACCGTGTGTTCTGATGGAAACAGTGCAAAATGCATCCCAGGACAGCTCAGTGACCAAAAGCTAATTTTGCTTACAAAAAGTCGTGTTTCTTTTGTCTCAATGCTATGAAAACGCAAAGGATTCCTTAAAGTTTCCCTGACGGACCGCAGGAATTCTAAGTGAAAGGCTGGTTACAAATGCATTTTTTGCAATGATTCAGTTAGTCTGGGATGCTGTGGCTGTGCTTAATTTTATGGTCATATTACATGCTGATAGAGCTTACTTTTTTTTTTATTTCACTAACAGAAAGCATCAGTGTCTCACTCATGAATTATCTAAACAGTTTCAGCTTTCTCGATAATGAAACATAAATCAGAGGACAAGTTGATTAGTAGCATGCTTGTAAAATGTTACACATACACCAGCACTCGCAAAAAAAGCATCCAAACCAAATGTTGTAGACTTTAGCTTGTTTGCTTGAAATAAACCAGCTAGAACTACACACATCTGAGGTGCTAATTACTTGTAGCACAGCAGCGCACACAGGTTGGGTGTCCTTTATTTGGGACTGAGAACAGGGTGGATTTATATTTATAATGAGAAAAATTCTGAGGAAGTGATGTCTGTTAGTAAGACTCTTTTCTCATCATCAGTAGTGAGACTCATCCACTTTATTAAGAACAGATTTAAGCCTACATAAGCTTCAACAGAAACAGGGTTAGGTCCCTGCTGAAAATGCCACCCATTACGCATTAGACCACTAGTGAATCAGCAAGTGACATGGTAAAATCACAATAAATCAAATAATTATGCAAATACAGCAATAAATCTTATGTTACACATCATTATGAGTTTTAAGTCTGGCAGTAAGCAGAGAATGCACTTAATTGAGATCACAGCAGAGCTCTCCTCAGAAGCCACAAAACTGATAGTATTAGTGTTACAAAACCAGGCTGTGCGTAAGAACCACCAGGCCTTGCTTTTTCTATATGAACTTAAAAAAAAAGGTTGAAAAAATCAGCAGATAAATGTAGCATTATGTTGCTCTGTGGCTTTGCCTGACCAGAGATTTTGCCTTGAGCAAGTTTCCTGCAAAATTGGGCACTTGACAGGCTTGCAGACAAAAATGTTGTGCTAGATCCAGAGGGCAGATTTGACTACATATACTACAATATAGAATCAGTTATGAAAATGTTTGGAACATGGTAGAAGCAGCAGATTGAGAAGCTTCTGAAACAAGCTGAAGATGTCCAGTTTCTGACAAAAGTATAGTAAAAGAAAAAACAGCCAAACCCCAGAAGCCACTGAAAGCCTAAACTGACCAACCAAAAAAACCCTACAGATTGAGATAGTCAAGCTCCAATGATTTACGAAATTATTGAAGCAATAAAATGGAAGCAAGTGAAAAGAACATGCACTGCAAGTTAAAATCTTATGGAAAGTTAAGGCCAGGTCTGCATTAGGAAGCAGTGATGCTGCAGTGGAGGGGATCTGTAGAACAAAGCAAGTGGTGGTGAGAACCCAGGCTCAGCCCAGCTCTCGCCTGGTTCCCCCCAACCTAACACCCGTTAGCTGGAGTGCATTGGGCACACATCTTCTGTTTTCAATCCATCCAGAAGAAACACAGTTTGCAACCTCCAGGACTGCTCCAAAACACAACCCGAAGCATGCTAAGTGGGAATGTGTGGGAGATGGACTTCAAAAGTGCTCTACCCTGATATGCTAGCATAGGTGCAGCCTAGCTTAGCTAAAAACATACCTGTGTTGGATAAATTTTCTATACAAACTTTGCAATGTGATGTTTTTCGTTCTTCAGCATTCTACATTCTTCTTAGAGAATGTATCAGATGCAGTATTCTCCAGTAACTAGTAACAAACAAAAAAAATAGCATCTTGCTGTTAGACACTATGACACATGCTTTAACTTTTGGTCAGCCCTGAAGCAGTCAGGCAGTTGGACTAGATCATCATTGTAGGTCCCTTCCAACTGAAAATATTCTATGCTATTCTAGACTTCAAGATCATGCCCAAGTCTAACAAACCAGAGGGAGTAGATTTTACCACCATGTCTCCCAAAGAATAAAATCATTGAATCACCTGATTGCAGCATGTACGGGAGCTGGACGGGTGCATGAGCAAGGCAGTACAAAGGAAGCTGCTGTGAGACTAGGCTGACCATACCAGTGTGGATGCATGTGCCCAAGATCCATTACCCTGAGAGGTTAGAGTATTCCTCTTAACGACACGCACGGGGAGGTTTGCTCATCACGTTAACTAGAAGTTTGCTCATGCCGGTTTACTGTTTTCATGGCATCTTTGAACTACTGCATAAGGAAATAATCTAGGACCAGCAGCAGGAAATATCTGTGATTGCCTCCTGGTAAGCAAAATCATTCCACTCTCCACCAGCAGTTCCCTTCCCCCTGCCTTTTTCTAAGGAAGGACTGTTCCTTTTGAGTAAAAAGTAGATATTAAGACGCACTGGGCCAAATTTAGCCTTGAAGCCCATAGGTTCATACAATCGGTGGTAGACAACCACATAGCCTGTTGTTTCATACCAGCTGCTGTTTCTACCTGTTTCAGGTAGATGCTATCAAAAAAGGCAGCTGGTCATGCTGTCTTCTCTAAGCAGCCAGACTGTGACCAAGAAGTCTAAACTCATAATTACTGAATTTCTGGGAAAGTGGGACCATGCAATCTACAATTAGCACTCTTACAAGTTTTAGAGCAATTTGCTCAGCTTGTGGCATTGAAAAGATGTAATGCTGAACTAAACTGTGTGCATGCTGGTAGGGTGGTACTCTGTCATGCAGACACTATTTGCCTGTCACCCTTGGAGGTGGCCTATGGGTCACAGAGGATGGATAGTTCTTGGTACTGGGCTGCTCTGAAACCTCTTTCTTAACACAATGATGGTGGAAAGTTGGTTAATGCCAAAGAAAGACTCTCAAGTAATGTTTGGGGTATTTTGAATGGATCTCACTTCAAATTCTATATGTCAAAAAATAAACACATTTTAAAATAATCACCACCAGCTCACTATTCAAGGACAAAGTGAACCTCCCAAGCTAATCTAACATAATTCTGTTTGATTTGAATTTTATCTACTATTTGATAAATCATGGCCTGTCGTGCTTCAGGGATGGTTACAAGAAAAAGAGGTCTGGAGTGATAGACAATGTTCCCCGTCCTTCACCCTCTCACCTTCCAAGCTCTCTAGACCTTGAATTTTGATTTGAAACCCTTCTTAGCTGGGATCAAAACCGCAAAAGGCTTCTTCTCAGACTTGATAGGCAAAGTCCCAGAAAAGTAGTACATTAAACACGAACCTGTAGCTCCAGAAAAAAAACCCACAAGACTGGAAGTTGTTTGCAAAAGCCTGAATTAGAGACTAGCGACTTGAGATAAGATAGGCAATCAGCTCTGACTCTGCCACTGCAGACTTCTGGTCTACTTGCAAGAGAAGACATGTCATCATTTCTCTTGACAGTCCCCAGGATTTCAGGGAGATTGCCTAGCAGTCGCAGGAGAAAGGGGAAAATGAAAACAGGACTCTTAAGGAAGAATGAAGGACTTTAGGAGAGAAGGTCTTAGCTTTATTTTTAACAGAGGGTCTACACTAGCTCCGAGTAAGGTTAGGTATGGTTATATATGTCATCTCCAGATCGCTGGGCAGACAGACTGAGACGTAGTGATATAACACAGATTTTAATGTTGCAGGAGTCCCTTACATAGGGGTCACCGTGTCAGAAGAAGCCTAAATAGAAAGGAAGGTCAGTTTATTTTTGTGCTTTTCCGTAGTTACTTGAATAACATCCTTTTTTTTAATTAGGATTTTTTTTCCTAATTTGACTATGCCTCCTGTGCAATTACATTGGCCATCTTACCACTGGGAATGCATTCTTCTAGACACTGTATGTAGAAAAAGAAAAAGGTAACATACTACATTGTACTGTCAGAAGAAAACAAATCGCAAAGGAGATCTGTCAGCTGTACATTCAGCTTTGCATTCAAGCACTGAAGCAGCAGGACTGAGGTGGTCAGTCTGCAGGACTGGTTTTGCTAGGCACACTTTTGAGGCTTACATTAACCTCTCCAACAGGGTGGCAGAACCCTGGATAGCAAGTCTCAAATATGAACTACAGCAACTCTTTTAGTAATCAGCTGCAACAGGCTCTGTTGCTGATGCATAAAGGATGAGAGGAGAGGTGCTAGTCCATGAATGGTCACAAGCTGAGAAAAGAACACCTCACTTGACATTATTTCTTTTCTGCAGCGAAAATTCATATTCAAGCATGTGTCATTAAAGAAATAATTGTTTCACTACATTTTCTAAGGAGGCTACAAAAATAGTTCATGCCCACAGCTAGTTATTAGAGATGGTACCTTATTTCATTGCGGAAGAAAAAAATGTTTTAGTTAGGATCTTCTAGCACAGAAGTTGTTCTTGGCTGTTTGAGATGGTCAGTGTTCTCAGAAGCATGTACCTACTGTCAGGGGTACACACAGAAATACAATACTGCTCATCCACAACCAGACCATTCCCTGGATTGGTACCAAAACCATCAGCAGAAAGCGGTTATGAATCACAAAGGGATTCAGAGGAGATGGAAAGAGACACAAGGGCTGCTGGGGGGAATTTCCCCCATTATGGCGCACAGTCCCAGCCACACAGGTCTCTACTCAGCTGTGTGGCCCCCATTTTCCAGACTGATGCTTGGAAGCTGGGGACAACTACACTATCACCGAGTCCTCAATCCTCAAGCTAACAGATGTATATTTAACTTGGAAAACTCCCTCACCCAAGTCTGGGCTGCTTCTAACACGTCTACTTGTGTGGGGGCTCCAGGTGAGCCATTTGTCACCAAACCCACTACACCTGTGCCCTGGCTTCTTCATACCTTGCTCAGCAAACACTAACTGAACTGGAAATTAATCATGAGAGGGTTCTCCCTTCCTCCCTTTTCTTCCCCAAATGAAACGTTGCCTCCTGCTATATGCTCTCTTTAATCCTGACTGTATTCAGGATAGAAACATAGGAAGAGGATTATTGGAGCAGAGCCTCTTCCTTCTCTCCAGAAACAAAAACAAAAGTTCAAAAGTCTTTTGCTTTTGGTCACAACCTTCAGGCCGGTTTGCCAGGAGGCATATGTATGTACATTTCTATTTTACACAGCCTTTATTCTTCCTTTCCTCAAAGCAATCCTCTAAAGACCACACAGTATGCAGCATTTGGATTTTTTTTTCCTCTGGAGCTCATTCTAAAGTGCTTCCACAGATATTTTTCTTGCTTTGTATTGCATTTCCTCTGTAAGCCTTAAAAGACTTGGCAACACAACTTCCCTGGCTGGTATAAATACAGCCATAGATATTTTTAAATCACAAAAGCAAACCTTCCTCCTCCCCCTCCCTCCTCCCCAAAACCCATATCATGCAAGCATCTCTCTCCTCCTTCTGATGGAAGTAATTTCATTAGTTTAAAAGCACTTACACGACCAAAAGAGGCGACACCATGTGTGTGCACATATACGAGCCTCCTCGGGAGTCAATATGATTGTGCCCTCTCCCTACTTTCTCCTCTCTCTAGCATTTATTATTATTAATAATTTCCTTTTACATTTTAACCAGGTGCAGGCTGATACCCACTAAATATACCTTAAACATGAGTTTCCAATGCAGTGTTAAACCTAAGCAGGTTGCTACCTTTGGTGGAAAAGGCATGGAGAATGTCCTTTTGATAACTTCTACGAGTCTGGCTTCATCATGAAACTTGCTTCCTTTTATCAGAGCAGTGACCCCCCGACCACTGTATTAATTCTGCACACCCCCAGTCCCTGTGTGTGATTGGAGAATATAATTTATTGCAGTGGTCCTTCTTACTCTGTAGTAAATTAACTGCAGTGCCACTTCTCATTGTTTGGAAAAGGTGGTTGCTGATTTTTGGTTTCGGGTTGTTTTTGAGTGGGGAGAAGAGAGAGGTTGGGTTTTTTATCGTTGTTTTAGGTTGGGGGATTTTTAACATTTTGTTTTGTTTTGTTTCTCTCTTCAGTTGCACCTGCTGTTTCTCAGGTTTGAATTCAGCATCCCTCACATACCATCACTTCCCGCTGAAGGCATCTATATTCTTGTCCATTAATTACTTTTTCTGAAATCTAGTTTTACTAATACACTTCCAGCTAAGAAAAGTCTACATATACTCTGAAAGCCAGCATAATAAGCAGTAAGCAACAGTATTGACATAAGCAAAGTGAAATACCCTCCCATCACTGAGCCAGGGCAGTCCACCAGTGAGACTGAACTGAGACAGTCATTCCAGGTGCAGTACTCCCATTTCAGTACTCGGTTATATCTCAAACAATCCTTTTTCCCTCCCATCCCCTGAAAAGTCAAACATCCCAAGGCAGGAGAGGTTCTGGGGTTTTTCTTGGCCCTTCTCAGTGACTTTTGTCAAGCAACAAACTATCCCAACTTTGGGAAGGGAATTTTTTTGCAGAACTATTTTGTGTTATAAACAGTTGTACTTAAATGTACGGGCTTAACAGAAATAGCGTGAAAGGCAGAAAGGGAAACTGTGGTAATCTGCAATCATTGTCTGGTGGGCTACGCGAAGGAAGAACTTGGCTTTCCTCCTGCTCTCTCCAGATGTCAATATCCCCTAATCCAAACTCCTCACGTTCCTGCAAAGTAGAAAGATCTTGGCACGTGGTGACATCATTCAAAGAGGGCAGAGAAAGAGCTGTGCACTATGCATCTTAGCAGCCAGCAACACTTGAGCTCCTTCAGACTAAGAAATTATAAAGATAGCCCGAAAATGCCAACAGCACAGTATTAAGATTATTTCGGCAGCTCTCCCCAGCACTGATGTTAGTTGTCTACCAAGTATCTGGGCTTCCTCTCTTCCTCCAAGACAGTTCCCCTACACCCATCACCTGTGTTCTGTATTTCCAGACATATAGTCAGAACTGCCTTCAAGCACATCTGAATCTCCAGAGCACTGAAGGAGGCAGGGAGCAGCAAGGAGCAGGGCTCTCCCACATTAGACTTGCAACTAGTTGTGGAAAGGTCAGCCTTAGGAGAACAGAACTCGAGTTTGACTTTAAACAGAGCCAGCACACAGCTATGGCAATGAATCGCACACACCGGAGTGTTCTTTTCCACACAAATACACATGTATTTGCTCCAGAAGGGCAAAGGAGACTGCCAGCTGTTTAAAAGTCTCGCCATGCATCTGCTAACTTTTATTATTCAGCATGACTTCAAACAAGAATATTCTGTTTTCATGGGAAATGATGGGTTGGGGTGGTGTTGTTTTTTAAGAAAGACAGGAGAAAGTCTCTGTATAGGTCTTCCTGTTCTTAATGAAAGAAGGAAAGGTGGTGAGCACTTCTTTCCCTTTCAAGGAAGAAAGAGGAGATATCTCAGAACAGTGAGGTCACAGCAGCCTTTAAGTATGATTTATTCAATTACTTCACTTCAACTTATTTTTACCTGACTCAAATATTGCTTTCCATTGTTGGAGTGAATTTTAAGTAATTTTATCTTAAAAATATTACAGAAAACACCTACAAATTCTATAGTAACACCTTGGTTTTCTTAAACCTTGCATTCTCCAACAACATTTCCTTGCTTACACATTTGGGCAGAGGTACAAAGTAACACTGAAAAGGGAAGAACAAACAGATGCGCAAACATTACAGGAAGCAATTGTCAGCTTTAGACAAGCTCCCTTTGGAGCAACATCAACAGAAGACCTCTAATGGACCTGCAGAAGGACAAACCTGTAGTAGGTCTCAGAGCGCAAACTTCTACCAGGACAACACGAATACTGTGCTACTTCACTGGGCAAAATCCTTTTATGGAAAATGAGCATCACAGTGCTATTAGCTCATTTTCCAAAGGCAGGCTTGGCAAGAGAAGACTAGCTGTGGAATACATGTCAAGAAGAGTAAGAGCTGGGGAAGTAATGGCAAAACAAAGAAAGAACGGCCTCCAGATGTTCAGGCAGATCCTTTTTTTCCTCTGATCAGAACCATGGAGCAAAACTACAGCTGTTTTTGTGTCTGCACAAGATTTAGATTAAAAATGAAAGCATCAGCATTGTCCGTCCTCCTTCGGGGTGTGCTAGAGTCACCCAGGCTCCAGCAGAACATAACCTGCACATGGAGGTTAACACGGTTGAATCAATCTGATCATGGATGAAAATTCAGCTGCTATCGATTCACTGCTTCCACTGATTGCCCTTCCCGGGTCAGAACAGAGACCCCTCCCATTGTTCAGTGAATACAGTATTCTGTTCACTACATCAATTACCCTGACCCCAGGGGGGTCCAAAAGCCTCCTCGCTCACCCATTTGCAGTGACAGCTGTCATGCTAATGAATCCACATTGACATTATAATTAAACCATTACACAAAGTGAGGCCTCACTCTCAGTTGTACAGCCAACACACACGAGGCCTCCCCTTTGGCAAGGCTGCTTATTAGCAACTGGTACAATAAGATGAGGTATCCCTCAAGTTTAAGAAGACGGAAAAATGCAGGCAGAAGATGGAAATTTAATGAAGGATCAGAAAACAAGGAAAACCCTTGAAGAAGTGACTTTTGGTTTCCTCTTTATGACAGATTAGCTTCCTGACAAGTCTCTTTTTGGAGTACATCTTCCAGAAGAAGGAGCACTTTAGCAAAACAAGCCGCTCCGCAAGCAGAGTCAGAAGCACAAAAATCCCCAAACCCTCTGTGCTCATTTCTCCTGAGCTAGAGATCTCACATATCATGACCAGTCCAAAGAGAAAAAAAAACCAACAAACCCAAACATACACCAGTTGAGGTATATGTATGTCAATTGGCCAAGCCAGGGACCACATTTGTATCCTGCTTAGCAGAAGTCCTTTTCTCCATAGGGACACACCAACTGCACCCAAGCCATAATCCTCCCAGAGTTCTTTTATTTCCCTTCATTTCAAGTTTGGCTGTTACTGACCAACAGAAAATGTTTTTTGTTTTTTTTTTCCTTTTGTATATATAATGGATTGTGTGGGTAGAAATAGCTTGATCTCATTCAAAAGGCTCTTACTCTTTGCAGACCTAAATGTAGGTAGTTGGGAAGGTTGAAAAAGAAAAATGTTGACACTTAAAAAAATAACAATGCTCATTTGATCTATCTTGTGAGTACTGATCTTCCTAAATGATATTTTACAGTTATATGGCAGCCTATTACATAAAACCTGAACAGTGAGTGAGATTTTCCTCTAGGGAAGCATGAATTACACAGTGAAACAGATAAACAGTGCTCATCTGGATGTAGAGCACAATCTACAGAAGTCAGTGCTATGGGGAGCATGGAGGCAGGCAATTTGATAGTTGGAAGTCACACAGTCTGGCCTCAACAGCACAAAAAGGTACTCTAACCATATTTAGTTTATCAGAGGTCTCTCATTCAAGTTTGAGCACCAGAGGATTTAGGAGCTGTATTTTTTTTAAAAAAAATCTTTTTTATTTTTTCAGGTACAGTGCATTCAAGTATAGGCATGAGCTCTGGGATGTTATCACATGTTGCTCTTTGGGACCAAATCCTTGTATCCAACAAAGATTCAGTACAATGCTGTATCTCAGGCTTTCAAGTTTGGTAAATTTAAGGACATGGTTGTCCTTCAGCAGAAAGGATTGCCTGAACTTTGAGACCTTTGTGGTCATCCTGAAGTGATATCAGATCTACCAGAACAAAGAGGAACCAATGAGTTTCTGGGACTATCTAGAGACTTCTGTGTCTATAGTGAACATGTTTAAACAGAATCCAGCTTCCACATCTGCCACTGTGATTCACAGTGGTAGATGATTAAGCTCTGAAGACTTGACTTCTCTGTCCTGTTGGGCCATTAAAAGCTGCCCAAAATACCCCTTGATGGTTTGTACTACTGGTGAAGGTCATATGGCTTCAGCATAGACCTTGTTAAAGATGTTTTCCCCAAAGCAAAACCCATAGCAAATAGCCACAGTTTTTGACACAATGCCTGCCAGGAAAAGCTGGACATTATATTCTTAATTACTCTGTCAGAGAATAAACTCAAATTTAAAATAGAATGAAAACCTAAGCAGAAACCTTTACTTTCATCTATAATATTCCAATGTCCTACAATAGATGGAGTTCCAGAAAGACTAATTTTCCATACAGAAAGAGAACAAACTTCAGCACTTTCAATTGTTTTTAGAGTTACTTTCTCTGACTGATAGCCACCATGTTTGTTTCCTCCCTTCAGCCCCTCACCATGACTGATTAAAAGGGATATAAAGTAAAAAATGGAAAGGAAGGGACATATAAAAGGAGGATCATGAAGTTAAGTATTCACAAGTTGGGAAGTGCCAGAGCCATGGCTACCCTGTGACCCTTGGATCAGCCCACAGGCAAGAACACTTTCCATCATCTTTAACTCTGTACATTTGTACTGATCCCATTTAGAGCCCAGGATATATGCCTGGGTATGTAGTTCCCATAAGAAAAACATGAATAAATTCTTATAAATCACAGGAAGACCTGAGGAAGCACATGCTAGGAATACCACGTGTCCTCATGCAGTCTTCCACAGAGATGGCAAGAAGAGCTCAAAATCTCAGGTTGCCCATTATCACATTAAGCCAGTCCAAAGCAAACATGTAGTACTGGAAGGGGATATAATCTGACAAAGCTATGGGCAAATGAGTTGGACCTCAGTCAACAGTTCCAGCAATAGGCTACAATTCTGGTCCTACCTATAATACTGCTGCCACATGAGCAGAACAAGACCTTAGAAATTTATTTTTTTTTTAAATCAGCATAGCTCCTTTGCCTTCCCTAGGGCTATGCAGAAGATAAAGACTGCCTATAATATATGTTGTGTTATTCTGGTTTCCTAAACTGTACTTTGAATGATGGATGGGAGGCTGAAGCAGCTGATAACAATGCTAAATGGTGAGAGACCAAATATGCACCAGTAGCTCAGCTGAAATCGCATAGCTGGCATGGAGCTGGGCTTGGGCTGAGAAACAGATGAAGTGTCCTGAGAGTGCATCAGACCTGGACTCCCAGAAACAAAGTTTTCTTTTGCAAAGCATCTTTCTCTTGGGGGATGGGGTGGAGGGAAAGA
>NW_009701865.1:69238-78836 GCF_000703405.1 Apaloderma vittatum
AAGCTATGAACGTTATGACTTTTAACCAAGGATGCAATTAATATATCAGTAACTGAAGTGATACCAAACAGATGAAGATACATTGTCAGGGCAGGCCCACAAAAACATTTCAGAAGGAATTACAACGGGATTATTCACTTCCATAGTCTGTATGCTGCACCTTGATTAAGAAAGGCTCAGGAGCCTATTTAGGTCCAGCTTTGCTCTTCTGAAGTCAGTCTTGCTTTCTCAGGGCTTGAACCAGGTGTCCCAAAGGCTCCTTTATAAAGATCTGTCTGCTGCAGCCATTGCAACCCAGTGCAGCAGCATTATTTCCAAGGGCTAATTAATAATCTCAATGTATATGTTTCTCTAGATATCTAGAGGAGCTGTGCTGTCTCTCCTCTGGTGGGACAATTTGCTAGAAGCACCTCAAATCCACAAGAAATGACAGATCAGAACATTAGTGCTTTTCTCATCAGAATCTTCCTTGCACGTGGATGAAACACCAAACTTTTTTACTAAGCTAAGTATTTACGAGTGCTAGAACACTGTCTAGAAAGAGTTTCCCTCTGCTTTTGTACATTTAGTAAACTGTGATTGTAGGAGAGACATGAGCGACCAAGACAACGCAGAGTTTTGCTGGGAGATAGCTGATCCCAGCTAAAGCAAGATTACTTGAACTGAAAGGCTAAGATATACAGAGAGAGGAGTTAATAGGACTTCGGAATAAAATAATCCAGCAAATAAATCCAATCATGAGTTTGCAGGCTTGTTTTTCAGTTCTTAATATTTTAAGAACTAACATTATTCAAACACAGCATTTACTAATTCCGCATGTTTACACAACACCCAAGGCCTCTGGACACTTCTGAACTACAACTGGTCAATGACATTTGGATTTAGGCATTCAGTCAAGACCGAGGTGGAGAAGAGGGCAAAGAAGTCAGTATGGTGAAAACCTCTTTTTTGCATTTCAATATTTTTCCTCTATTCATCCACACCGCTCTTAACAATGAAGAGAGCTGCTCTTTAGTGCCCTGTCCCTCTTTACAGATGGGTCCCAAAGATTCCCCCCTCAGCGCAATCCCCACTGCCTGAAATTTTGCAAGATCCCCACAGCTCTTCAATTACCTTCGTTGGCCTGTCAAGACTCCAGCATCTCAAATTCAGTTAGCTGGTGTTTGGAGCTCCGCCAAGGGCCAGCCTTTGCTCCTAATGACAGCCAGCTGAGGGGACACTGAGAGGGGCCGAATTCAATTTGCAGGCTCTCTAATCTGATTAGGGGAGCAGGGTTTTTATTTTCTCCAAAGTTCGCAGTAGCCAGGATGAATGATGGCCGAAGGATGAGCTGTCAACATCAACAAAGACTTGGAGACAAAAGGAAAAAAATGAGGGGGTATAAAAAATTTATTTTTTTTTAGAAGAGAAATGAGTCTGCTCTGATTGACAGTACAGCGAGCTGTTGAGTGAATTGTTCAGGTGACAATGTTGTGTTTGCAGAGTGTCACACTGTGTGGGCTGTTAAAGCAAAAAAAGGCAGATGTCAAACAAATTCCAAAGAGAGCTTTTCTTTTTTTTCTAAATAGATCCAGTATCCAGCCTCTAACAAATATTCTCCCATCCCAGTCTAAAATATGCAACACTTCTTCATTTTCTACATCAGGATGCTCTATTACAACTACTCAGCTGCAACAAAAACTTATTATATAGCCACACATCCTCTTAATTTGTCATTCTTGCACATCAGCGTGTTTTGTTTTACTGAGCGGACAGGAGCATCACTCAGCGGAAGACAGTATCTCTTCACATTAAAGCACTCTCCTCAACCATACAGGTTTCACCTTGTAATACAGTCATGACAAAGTCTAACACTACTTTCTCTCTATGGTTTCCCTAACATCTGAAAACCTCACTTTTCATAGTTGCTCACTCAGTTAATTTTTAACGACACTTTTTCATATCACTGGAACATGAGCCTAGAGGAAAACGGTGAAGCCTGGGTGTTCTGCAGGCTCTGCCCTTCCTCTCATGACACCCACCATGGTGGCATGTTCAACACAGTGATGAGTTCCCCTACTAACTCTGCATATGTTTATTTCTACTCACTTCAGACAGATACTGAGGACAATTATTTAAATGAAAAGCCTTCTCTGACGAACAGGCACAAAGCAGGCTCTGCCACCAATCCAGTACAAAAGGCTCCATAACAGCACATAAAGAGATATTCACACACTCAGGATTTCAATGCAGAAAATTTTTGCAGTCTAGAATCCATCCCATAAACCTTGAGAAAAGTGAGCAGATTTGGAGAAAGTTGCCTGGGGAGAACCCTGGTTCCAGATCTGGCCCTGCAGTGTCACAGCTTCCTTGATTTGAATATTTGAGTGTCACCAACAAGATTCATAGCCCTGCAAAGACCATGATGACTTCAGTTAGCCATGGGAACTCCCAAGAAGGCCACATTTTTCAGGTACAGGACTTCTGAAACTCCCAGCTGGAAAGGTAAGAGTCTGTCAGCCCCTCTGAGTACCTCCAAGGCCATAAATTGGCTAGGGAAGTTCAGATGGCACCGTTTCTCATTATCGTATAATATCCATCAGAAAAACACACTCTCATCCCGTGAACTTATCAACTGGCAGAGCAGCACGAACAGACAAATTTAGGCATCAGACTTGAGCAGAGGATTTGGGAAGAGAGTCTGAAGGAGCAGTAGGGTAGGACTCAAGACACCACCCACCACAGCTGCTGCTTCACCTGAGAGCTGGAAGACAGCTGTGGGCTCAGAGATGATGAAGCAGATGCTGGTCATGTCCCAAGAGCTGTATGTCAGCCACAGGAGAAAGGGAGCTGCAGGCAAGTAGCTTGCAGAGTCTTGTGAAATAAGGCTATTCTGCAAGCACCAGTCTTGAGAAGGGGCACAAAGCAGCTGCATCACTGCCCTGGTGTCTGAAGGCCTGAAGCTGGAAGATTGGCATTAAGACATCTTAGAAACAGGCTTCAAAAAGAAAAACAAAAGAAAACACAAGGAGTGCGTATGATGGAGAAGAGACTGTCACCAAAACCACAGCGAGGCAGAGAGAATTCTAACAAAAATTATAATAACTATCCTCTTATTCTCCTGCAGGCAGTATCAGAAGGTGTTCCTGGATTGTCTTTCTAGCAGGAGGCTCATTTTGCTATCCTGAAGTATTTCTGGGCACTCACCTCAGGTAAGACTTCCTTAGACTTTGTAATTTGGTGATAGAGAGCTGGTGAGGGGGTATTCCAGCCACTTGCAGAGCTCTGAAGTCTCCTGTGCTTTAGAGTGGAGGCTTAGCATTTGGAAAGTAGCTTGTTGTCTCATCAAAGATGTGCTTTTTGCCTCGGTCCATATTCAAAGGCTCTGGAAAAATAAATTAGTGTTCACAAATGCTCAGCTGGAACCTATTAGCTTGTCTGCAAAGATTCTTGATGGTCCCTTGCTCTAACTTCCCTCAGTTCTTGCATTCAACTGGATTAGGCTGTCTCCACAGTACATCCCAGGGCTAAAGGGCCAAGTGAAATGCTTCTTGCAATCATTCTTCCTGCAGACTTTTCTCCTGTCTATCTGGGGCCTCTGTGGAGCCAGACAGGACAGCTGACAGCAGGGAAGCTCCTGTGCCCTCCGCTTCTCTTCTTAATGCTCTGACAGAGAAGAATGAGAGCAGCCTGACAAAGGTGCAGAGGGGTGAATAAGCAGAGAAGGGAGAAGGAGAGGGAAAGATGAAACTCAGATGAATAAGGAAAATGCATAGGAAAGGAAATGGAAGACAGGAGCAGATGTGGACGCATAGGAAGGGCAGCAGGTGGGAGGAATGACTTTGGAACAGTAGGGGTAAAGAGAAGCCACACTGGCCTGCTAGAGCCTGGAGTCAGCACTCCAAAGCATTGCCGTTGCTCACCTGTCAGAGGATGCCTGTGAACATCTTACTGCCCTTAGCAGTCTAATAGCAGTAATAGAGCTCTGGCCTTTTATAAGTTACATTATGAGCTCAGCTAGTGCAAGAACCACTGCACAGATTTACAGATCCCACTCCTGTCGTGGAGAGCAGGCAGGGAAATCAGTGCAATGGTACATGATCATGTTTTACTATTCTCAATATGTTTTAAATGCTCTGCTGGTAGGAAATCGCAACACAAATGACATGTTGGTGGAAAAGAAAGGCTGCAAAGCCAGATACCCTAATGTTAGAAAGTGGCAGAATTAGTCACTCATGTTTGTGATAAACAAACATCTCAGTCTGAAAAAGTCATAATGTTTTCAGGAAAGCAATATCCTACATGTCAAGAATAGTAGTATACAACAGCAAAATAGGGAATTCCTTTCACGCCTTGCTGAGGTCTTCTGATTTAAACCTCATGATAGCCTGTGCAATGAAACTATCACCCATGTTTTGCATGTTTCTTGAGATTAAACCAACCAGTAACGCATGTCTTGCCTTTATATTGGCATCCACCCATTCAAAAAATTTACAGAACAGTATCATCCCATCAGCAGTGCTACAAGTTAGATTCCATATCCTAGATCTACCTTTGGAGTCTAATAGGACTCCAAACAGCCAAGCCAGCTCCACCAGATAACAAATGCTGATGGAAAAGGCAAAAGCACGGGACATCTTAAAAAGCCTATGGATGACAAAACTTCAAAAGATGCTGCATATATTTACATCTTGTTTGAGGCCATTAATGCAGTTACACCATGGGAACATTTGGTCCATTATTCATAATATCCAGCAGATGAAGAAGAGTAACACACTTAATTGAAACCCTTGTCAGAATGAAAAATTAATTATCCTCCAAAGATTCTCTGTCAAACTGTCTCTTTCTATTTGCTACACAGGGGCAATATCAGCAAAATAGCTCCACAAGTCCCTGCTACCAGCAAGTATATTATATTATGTACAAGCAATGAATGCAGAAGAAGCCAAGTCAGGAATTCTGCCGTGAGGACCCACTTTCATCAGAAAAAGCCTGTTCCAAGGCCAAACCTGGTTTAGGAGGGTATGGGAAAAGCACCAGGCACTGCAGTTTGAGTATGGCAATCTCTGCTCAAGAGGAAATTTTCTGAGAGGCAGGAAGGGTCACCACAGAACGATGAGACAGTCCAACAGCCCGGGCACTCTCCCAGCTAGGGAAAGTCTAGGCTCTGCTTTGAGTAAAAGCAACAAAAAATCCATGCTGAAAGGAAGGATCGTGAGGTCATTGGCTGGTTTGGGTTTACTCTGTGAAGAGTCCAGAGAACCTTGGGAGGAACAGAAACCAAGGAGAGGGACTCACGGCTCAGGAACTATTGAAGGGTGGTACAATCATTTCATATCCATCCCCTCAAGCTCCGTGACCCCTTTTCCACGAGGATGGATGGGGGAAATTAATGGAGAATGCTGATAGCAGGCACAAGATGACTCAAGATGGTGGCCGTCTGCCCAGACCCAACCAGAAATATTCATTCAGCTTCTAAGTCTTCCTCGAGTGAAGGCCTACAGTTGCCATTCGCCCAGGTATTTGCTTTCTCTCCTGCCAAGCACCAGACCTGAGACAGAAGGAGCCAAGTCCCAAGTGCCTGTTAAAGGCCCCAGTCTACCAAACCTGGAGCGTAGCTAGAGTGGAGAAAGACCCCTGGCTTTTTTCACTTGCGCCACATTATCACAGAAAGGTGGATTAGAAGTTATCTCAGCTCTGCTTTCTTTCAGAGCTCCTTGGCAACACAGCCACCGAGATATAAATATGCACACACACAAAAATTTGCAGCAGGCATATGTGCATGCACACAGCAATAGGCAAAAGCATTTCAAAGCACTGGGCAGATACAGCCAGGAGGGAAAAGGACTTCAGCAAATTCTGTGAAGATGTGGTAAATAAGGGTGACTTTTTTTATCCTCAAAATTTTGCTTTTTTTACAGGGGAAAAAAAGTTTCTTTGGAAAACAAGTAACTTCATAGGTGTCCTACCTACCACCAACAAGCTTCACATGAATTACAAGGGGCCAGCTACAGCTTCAGGCCTGTGTTGTGTAAAATATGATTTAAATGAAAAGGACCTAATTCTGACTAAAGTAAGGCTGAAGAAAGACCAGTTTAACCCAAGTACTCAACAATACACTGATGAAAGGGCTAAAGGCAAGGAAGTTCCACATCCCCGAAGGCATCAGGCAAGTAGCATTTCATGACCATTTAATATTTTTCCATTCCTTAGGTGGCCATTAGCACTTGAACCAAAGCCAAAGCCAAGGAGGATAACGCATTGGTGTTATCATTTACGTGCAGCTGCAGTAACAGCACAGCAGAGCAATGCACTTTAGGTGTCCTGTGCAAGAGGGAAGACCAACACACTGCTGTCACTCATTATACTCATACCAAGAAGTATCAGGTGAACCCAGCACATCAAGTCCCTGCACACAGCAAGCGACACCCCTAACCTCAGTATCTAGCTCCACAAAGTCCTGAAAGCTCTTCCCAACAAAGGCCAAGATGAAAGCTGCTCACGACAAGCTTCTTATAGCCTTGTTTTCTTCCTGGCCAGCTCTGGGGAGGCCCTCCCCTCCTCTTTGAGTGGGAGTTTTGTTACAGGTGATGGGTGTTGATGCAGTCAGACCCCTGAAGCAGATGCTTTTCCTCCTGGGTCAGGTGGGACAGGGATTTGGCATGGCATCTTGGTGTCTCTTGGCTCACAGTTCTTGTCCCCAGGCACAGAGGAATCTCTACCTGCTTCCTAATGAACAGCACCAGGAAGGAGAAATCACATCAAGAAAGTGGCATTGGGAAGGTCTTTTGGGCTTCTGGAAGCTCTTCCCTTGCAGTGGGTAGGAAGAGATTGTTTATCAGCTGCTCCTGTATCTCTTTCTTTCTTTTTATGTGTGCAAACTGTTTATATATTGAATGCTATGCAATAAGATGAAGGAATATTTATTTCTAGATGATTCTATTAATAGTTTTTAAACCAAAAGCACAGCTAATTGTGAGTCAGACTCTGGAAACCCTTCTGTGGCTCAGCTTTATTATTGCGAGCAGCATTTCTGAAGTCTACGTGGTTCCTGGAGTCTTCAAGAAAAGCACAAATATAAGAGTTTGCAGCTACTGCCACTGCTCCTGTGCTGGACAAGGGAAAAAAGAGGGCTCTGAGCTTTGGCAACCCCCTGCTTGTTATTTGGGAGTGCTCTGCTCAGTCCCAGCTGCCTTTTGGTATCAATATCCAGGCATTTCTAAAGAGCTATTAATAGTTCTTTCCTAGGAGAGCTGCAGGTTAAGTATTACTTGTGTACATTACCTGTCAATTTAAATCTCATCTCCCTTAAAACGCTCACAGAAAGCAGAATACATTTACGCGATAGTCTACAAAGGCAGAATGATTGGGATAAAGTAGGTACTACCGTTTTGTCTTAAACTAGCAATTACTGACAAAATAGTGCATTTTATTTCTGTATTTTATGCACAGACGTCAGAGGTAAGCCATTTTCAATGGCATGCTTTCCTTACAAATCTGGCTTAAGTGACAATGAATTCTTTCAGGAACTATTCTTTGTTCAGTTAAACAGTTTATCTTCCAAAAGCTCTGAAATTACTTGTTATTTTGGAAGATGTTCATTCCACAGCTCACCTTTCTGCAGGTTTTTGCTCTGATTACTTTTTTTTTACCCAGAAAAGCAGATAATTACATATATTTTTTGATGTAAGGTTTTAACAAAGAGACCTTCCGGTTTAAACATCTTTGAACAGTTAAAGCATTTGCTCTTCAAAGAATCAGAATTAATACCTTGAGAATTCTTTCAAGGAAGAAAAGAACAGAACAAAATGAAATAGGGAAAAAATATCGTTCAAACTTATTTACTCGTCTGCTAGGCTGGAAAACCACAGGAAGGTAAGGGAAAGAAGAATTTCCCACAGTCTAAATTCTCTTAATTTTCCTGTGGGACAAATAGAAAAACATCAATTTCTCAAATGTTCTAAATGAGGATTTTTCTAATGAAAAAAATATTACTCCAGTAAGCTCTACTGGGTCTAATTCAGCATAGGGTCCTTATAGCTCATAATCATGGTTTTGAATATTGAGTATCTCAACAAGTGTCTAATACTTTTATGTGTGACAAAATCTCCCTAATCACCATAGGAAGTTTGAATGTCTTCACATTTTGTGGACTCAGACCCACCTACAGATTCAACTTGCCTTTTTTGAATAGCATTCACTTTTTTGAAAAGGTATTTTTAGAAATATATTTTAAATATCATGGTGAAACACAAAGCATCGAGGTCTTGACCCTATGAATCACTTCACAGGAGAGGATGTTGAGTCCCACAACACCTTGGTGGAACACCTGGGTGCTTCAGAAGGGCCCTGCTCAGGCTTCCAGGCATAAGAGCATGACTTTAGGCTGAACTTGATGATCTTAGAGGTCTTTTCCAGCCTCAGTAATTCTGTGATTCTGTGATACTGTGACTTGGGACACAGCACTTAGGTCCTATAACTAAAGTCTTCAAAAGTGAGTGTGGATTCCAAAGCAACACAAAACCTATCTCAGTTATACCATGGATTTTAAGGGTAGCCTGTAGCCTGTGGATTTACTCAATTTTTATTGAAATTCTAATGTCAAAAACATTAGGAAACATACTTGCTGTCTCCTAAGCACTCCTCCCAGCCTTGGAGGAAAGGTCAAGGTTGTTATCCCTCGTAATCCATCACGAGGTATTTTCAGACATTCAGCAATGATGCTTTGGTCATTTTTTGTGCCACCTTAAGCCCCATGACTGCATATTGCTTTCCAGGCAGGGATAGCAAATAAACCCATTAGTTCAAGTACCTGCTGCCTGGGTCAGGAAAGCCACATCTTCCAATATACAGACCTATATATATATACATAAATAAGAGAGAGGGGGTGAAACAATTTCTCGGCGGCTCTCAGAAGAAAGCTCTTTCGTGATGAAATTTTTACTTAAGAAAAGCTCCCTAAATCAATTGCTCCCAGGCGAGGAGGAGAAGGTGCAGGGGACAATGAGGAGGGGTGCATTTTCTTTGCTCAGCACTTTCCTTTTGCTCTCTCTTCGCCTCCTCATCAGCAGGTTGCAGGGCAGCGCTCAGGGCCAAAACCAGAGCCTGCCCCACAGGCAGGGCACCTCAGGGTGCTTGAATGAGCAGTGAGGCTTTTGGCTGGCAATGCTAAAAAATGCAGTGCCAGTCCCTATCCGTCACGGTTCCTTCCAGCAGGGCAAGAACACGGTTCCCGTATCAGTTTAGCATACCAGAGACTTAGAGGGGCTTACTGGGCTGCTCTGTTTTAGGGGATAAAAGATGGGAGCTTGGCAGGAATAAACATGTCACTCGGGGAGCCTGCTCCGCGGGGCCTGATTGCCCTCTCGTGTCGGCTGGCTGCTGGCGCAGCTCCCCAGATGCCTCGGCACTAATCCTGATTTATGCTGAGTTTCAGTAGGCGCGGGACCAGCCCCTGTGCAGCACACCCTTCCCCCCCCAAGTTTCCCCTTGCTTGGGTGCTCACTGATGCTCAGAAGGAGGGAAAAAATGTCCTCCTCGTGCTGGTAGGAAAAGAATGCATGATTAAAGCAATTTTCTGGCTTCGGGGGGGGGGGGGGGGGGGGGGGGCGGGGGGTGC
>NW_009701865.1:78879-79242 GCF_000703405.1 Apaloderma vittatum
ATGTAGCATCCCAGTGCTCATTGGGACAAGGAACCACAGGGGTGAGGTCTTCTCTTCTGCCGCTTCCCCTGAGGTCTGCAAAATCAGACATGATTTTGAAGCATCCTTGAGCTAGGACTATCTCCAGGACATGCTCTTCAAGTGAGCTGAGGACTGCTCACACACCCTCCGGATGGGAGCACTGGGAGGACGAGGTCATTTATTTGTGGTGGGTCTGAGACGCTTGTAGGAGAGATAATCGAGCATCAGACTGGCCCTTAGCAAGATGTTTGCTTTCCAGTTGCTCACTTTTCATTCACAAAGGGAAGGCTGGCACAAGTGTTTCCATGTTGTTTCTCACACGGCTCTTGGCTTTTGGTCTTT
>NW_009701865.1:79273-113334 GCF_000703405.1 Apaloderma vittatum
TTACAAAGGGTCTCCTCCACGTGAACAACGCTTCATCCCACCATCTCCATCGCACAACACACAGAGCAGAATCTCCCCCACATCTCGATGGGAGGCCCACCAAGGGCAAAACCCTCCAGAAGGGGTTTTTTTTTGGAGGGACGTTATCACTCTCCCCCTTCCCTCTGCTCAGTCGCAGCGGCATAGTTCGGCTTGAACCCCAAGTAACTGTGAGGTCCCTTGCAGATGTTTGGTAACACATCAACAGTGCGGCCCAACACAATGTAATGAAATTCCCCCCCAATCTCCCTCAGACGTTACCTAATTGATAAGGTGGCCGCCCTGCGCCACGATACCTCCCTCCTAAGCTCGTGCGACACAGCCGGGCTCTGTTCCCTCTCGCCATGACATCATGCTGCCGCTCGCCGCCCATGCATCATGCTGCCTGCAAGCTTCCTCTTCCACCCCAGATAAAGAAGGCTGAGACAAACTCCCTCAGTGGTACAAGAAAAGAATTTATTAAAAAAAATACCAAACAACCCCAAAATTTTCTGCAGCTCCTGCCCCAAGCCCTTGATCCTGGCCAGGTTATGGTGAGAGCTTTTGGCTGGGGGCTTGGACACGGAGCTCATCTGTGGTGGCCTCCAGCCTCCAGCTTTTTGCTGGCCAAATCCAGAGAGGGATTTGAAAGCTGAACGCAGAGCTATCCTTCACTGTCTACTCTATAGGTCTGTCATGAAGAAGATAGCTGTGAATTCCCTATCA
Organism: Apaloderma vittatum; assembly: GCF_000703405.1. Classification (NCBI taxonomy): domain Eukaryota; kingdom Metazoa; phylum Chordata; class Aves; order Trogoniformes; family Trogonidae; genus Apaloderma; species Apaloderma vittatum. Next base: position 80,018 of record NW_009701865.1, read on the forward strand.
TCCTTATCCATAGTGGGTCTTGGCTAAGTTTTCACACAAATGTAATTGCTGAAACTTGCAATTATACACTGACCAAAATTATCTATAAAACCCTGTGGAATTTAACAAATAAAGTCAGAATAAAACAAATATCCAAATATTGGAAAAGTTTTCTCAATTACATATTTTAGAAAAGGCGTTTCAGTTTTTAAAAAGGTTGGTTTCAATTCAAAATATGATTTTGTTTAAAAATCACACACAGTTTTTCAGTAGTAAAAGAATCCCCACCCCCAAATCATGCAATATAACCCAAAATATGTATACTTGCTCATGTGCACGCACACATATGAACATGCAGAGAGAGACACAGAGAAAGGGGGAAAGAACCCAAAATGAAAATTAGCTCCTTTTTATTTAAGCCAAAGCTAACCCTGAACATGTTTTCCTTCAGGTTTCTTAGTTCAGATATCAAACAAAAAAGAAATAGAGGTCAACTATTCACTTCTAATGCTTACACACAATATCCTTTACTTCCTCAAACTGAAAAATCCATAATGAACATGCAGGCTCTGCGGTCTAAATCTGTATCTACAAAACACAGGAAACAGTAAATTTTTGAGCGTAAAAGAAAAAAAAAGAATAATAACAGAGGTTCTCCTCTGTTAATGCCCATTGTGTAATTAACGCCTAATCACTAATTACAAGCATTAATTGGCCCACACTTCACACACAGTGCTGTGGGGTTTTGTGAGATGTTTAATGGAGTTTTTGCTGTAACATTCCTCATTCCGCAATTTCTCTGAGCGCAGGGAGCCCCGCGGGTTTGCATCCAGGACGGGGCTGCCGCGAATTTCTCTTGCCTCCTTACAAGAACTGGAACCAGAGCTCAGGGCTGGGCTGTTGTAAGCAAGCAACGATGTTTTTTCTCATTAATTAATCTTTTCTAGCGGGAGGAAAATGTTTAGGAGAGGATGTGGGTGTGGATTGTTCCGAAGCAGGACTCGCTCACCCTCAGCCGCCCCTACTGGGGCACATAAGCCAGCCCAAAAAAGATGAGATAGATGCAAACAAGATTTTATTTTCTTCCTCTCTCTCTCTCACTCGAGGAGAACATGGCCATAACTCCACTGAGAATAAACAACCCCACAGCTAATCTTCCCACTCCTCAGGGCGGTTTGTTGAAATTAGTGAAAGGACGCAGACGTTGTACAGACTGCTTGATAAGAGTTATAAGCACTGGTTTGTTATTATTAAAGAGAAGCAGCATAACTTTGCTGTCTCAAATGATTTTAAAACACAACATTCTCCCTCACAGCTATCTTCCCTACCTACTCTATTTACATTAAATAGATGCGTGAGTAAGTGTGGGGATATGCACATGGTAGAAAAATAAACGGCTTCCAAGGGGAGGATGTTTTGCCTGTTGTATACATTGTTGGAGGGTGTGGCAATATAAACCACAAAAACAAAAATGAGAACAACTCAGAAAGCACCACCAGAAGTTAAAAAAAAACAACAAAAAACCCAAACAAAGCAACTCTAAAAGTCTAGGGGTATGGGCAGCTTATTTTTCTTGAAATATCAACACGGATGTGAATAAGGAAATACAGGTATCTGTTAACAATGTGCACCAACAATCACCCAAGCTTGCACATTGAGTTTCATGGTGTAGGCAATTCCACTTCGATCCTTCTCAGGAGCCCAGATGCTAAAACTAGGGTTCTAGGTTATTTGATGGTTTAAACTCAAATACTGGCAGCAGCATATCACCAAGGCTGCTTTAGTTGCCCCAATGCACCCTGTGGCATCCCATTTCCTAGGGCGCTACTGATGCCGACGGCAGCTGTTGAGAAGAAGAACACTGGAACAATCAAGAGACCATCTCGATATTTCGTATCAGCCCAAGAACCATCAGATCCTTGGCTGAGGCTCCTTGAGCTGCAGTAACAGAGATAACAGGCTGTCGTCATCTCTCGTCAGCTGGAATAGAGCTAAGTGGAAAAATCCTCCGGCTAACAGGGATCTGGCACTTGTTGAATGCGCAGGGAAGGTAGAAAGATGGAGGGCAGCGACTAACGACAGAGAGAGATAAAAGTAGGACTTTCCATATCTGATTTCACAGACTCTTGTTGGCTTTTTTCTTTCCCGTTAGCTCGCCAGTGGTTTTGCTACATTTATTTATGCCCTAAAGAGGCAACTCTACTGCTGCCATTTGTTCTTTGACCAAGTAGCACCTAAAAAGGAACTTTGTGCTGTTGTTAAAATTACCATTGAATTAAGCACCAATTCACTCAAGTGGCTTTATTAACTCTGACTAAATTTTTGGAGCTTGATTACAACTTAGTTTTAGGCAAAGCTGAAGTTAAAAAATCAATCTGTAACACGAGTGAAAACAATATAATGACATTAAGTTTCAAGAAGAACGCATCTGTTAGCAAAAGATTTGGAGAGAAAATCAAGCAGAAATTTGTCTGCCTTCAAAATGCAAAGTTTACAGTTAATGGAGTGTGTAGAAATCTGTAATGGCTGTTACTTTTTAAGATGTATAAAGTTACTGAAAAACATCATTCTGTCCAGTTGCAAAAATATTGTAGTGCAGTCTTGGTAACCACACACTTCTATGTGGTTTTTGCTGGTACGGCAGTTTGGGAGCTGGAGAGCAGGCACTGCACACCTTGATGCAACACAAACCAGGAACACTGTTTCTTATTATGTCACACAGCAAAATTTATTATTATTGTTATCGTATTATTTTTGTTGTTGTTGTTATTTTGCTTTTTGAAAGGTAAACATGAAAGCAATGTAGTCTGAATTGTATAGTCTTGGACTTAACATATAAAAAAATATTGGCTAGCTAAAGGATATTAATTCTGCACTTTCTGAAAGGCAATGAAGTGCATGAATCCTGCCACAGTTCCTGGGATTTTACTTTAGGAGCTTTTTTTTTCTTTCATTGCTTATTTAATATATTCTAAAATATTCCTTTCACACAAGTAGGACAGTTTGGACCCAGTCCGGTATGCTGTTTAGAGAGTCTGGCTAGAGACTTCTCTATGTACTGGTACCACAGAAATATATGTAGGTGTGCGCATGTGCACATGCATATTTATATGTATTTCTGTGTATATCCACATAGTGTGAGTGTATATACACACAGACTCACGTGCATAGTATTTTATTTTGCAATATTAAGACAATTTGTTTGAAGTAACAGAAAGGAAGAATGTGATGTGCTATTTCCTTTCCGTGCAAAGAAAGCTACAAAGGTTGTCGTTTCCAATTTTGCTGTAGTGCTCGTTACTTGCAAGTGTTGCCACCTCACAGAACCATACAAGCGGTGATATACCTTCAGCCCAGCACGCTTGCTAACCCTGTCACTTTTGTATGCCATGCAGTCATGTGTTTGTAATCAGAGGTCCAAGGAGCTGGCAAGAAAATCACTCTCTTTCCAGCTGTTCTGTCCTTTTACCAGCATCACATTTGGAGAGCAAACTGTAAATAATGAGTTGATGAAGCTTCCATAGCTAGCAAATTTCCAACTTCAAAAGCTTTTCTGCTTCTGAAGTTAATGGTTGACTTTCCTCTGGGTTCACTTTTCATGCTTTTACTATACGCCATTCTAGACCATTAATAACTATCGGTGTTTGTGGCTATCATATAAGGACTCGAAAACATATGATCGTTCTTCATGGTATGGAGTTGCAGATCACAAAGGTGTTTGTAGTAAAAGGCTAAATGAGTGTTTCATAGCAAAGCTTTTTATGTTATAAAACCACTCTCAGATTTAGAAGATGCAACACAAATCTTTTCAAGAATTGCTGGAGCTTTCTGGACATTTAATATAAGATGAATACACTCAGAATCTGTGATAATCAAGCCATTTCAGGTATGAATAGCCCCTGGCATTTAAGCACTGGGGCTAACCTTGTGGGACCAGATGGACCTTCCCTGAGAAGATCTAATCTCCACTCAATGGGATGTGCACATCTGTGCTGGTGAGGAGGCAGCACCCACCAGCTCCATCTCCTTCTTTGCTGCACACAAAGCAGTCTTTGAGGTTAAAGAGGAACATGGGTGAGGAAGAATTTGAAGATCATTAGGGATGAACAATTGCCTTCTCTAGAGCAGGATTTTGTCACACTACTTGAACTTCAGATGCATAGTAATCAAACTCATTCACTTTCAATTCAAGTTTTTAATAAATAATATTAGCAATATTTTTAAAACTATAATTATATCTCAATAGAAGAAAGCATCACATTTTTTTGAGTTTTCAGTTATCAGACAACACTACGCAAGTATTCCACTTCAGAGATAGGATACAAAACATGACCAAATCCCAGAATCACAGAACCGCCCAGGTTGACGGGGGTTTCTTGAAATCACAAGGTCTGCCCTTGGCAGCTCAAGCAGGGTCACCTAAAGCAGGTTTCTCAGGTTTATATTCAGATAGGTTTTGAATATCTCCAACAATGGAGATTCCACAGCCTCTCTGGTCAACCTGTGCTAGTGCTTGGTCATCCTCACAGTAGAAGAGTGTTTCCTCACGTTCAGAGAGAACCTCCCATGTTTCAGTGTGTGCCCATCACCTCTGGTCCCGTCACTGGGCACCACTGAAAAGAGCTTGTCTGTGTCTTCTGCATTCCCTTCAGTCAGGAATTTGTACAGATCAGTGAGAACCCTCAAGCCTACTCTTCTCCAAGCGGCACAATCCCAGCTCTCTCAGCCTTTCTTTTCTCGTATGTGAGGTGCTACAGTTCCTTCATCATCTTTGGGGCCCTTTGCTGGACTCTCCAGTATGTCCATGTCTCTCTTGCACTGAGGAGCCCAGAACTGGACGCAGCTCTCCGGCTGTGGCCTCGTCAGGGCTGAGTAGAGGGGAAGGATCACCTCCCTCAACCTGCTGGCAACACTCCTCCTAATTCAGCCCTGGATGCTATTGGCCTTTTTAGCTGTGAGGGTTCAGTGCTAGCTCACGGCCAGCTTGTTGCCCAGCAGGACCCCATGGTCCTTCTCTGCAGAGCTGCTCTCCAGCTGGTTGCCTCTCAGGACATGCTGGTACGTAACTTCCCTCCATTGTAGATGGATCAGAACAGAAGGAAAGTGCCAGGTAGCACCTTGCCTTACTGAGTGAAACACAACACTGAGGACAACGTAGAGAAAGGTACCACATGGAGAGTAGACCTTGCCCACACTGAACACGGTGGGCAAGATCTTGCTTGTTGACACCAGAAGTTAATCAAAAGCAAAACCAGACCTTTCCTTTCAATACTGATTGATCTTTTGATACAGAGCAGCAAAAGGACAAAGGGAAATAAAAATCTCACCCTGCAATGTTCTTAAAGGGGACATAGGCTTTACAGCTGTGATAACTTGTGAGCTGAGGGTTGGCAGTGCAGGCACAAAATATGAGAAACTCAGACCCTGTCCTGAAGTCTTACTACCAAATCATCAAGAAAGTAAAACATTTGAGCCAATAACATTATAAGCCATCTCATAAACATTTGCTTCTTTTTCTGAGATAAACAACCAACCTTCTCCCACATGGTTTCTATTCTTTCAGATCTTAATGGTACCTCCAGGCCTATCAAACACTCAGGTGAATATGTTCACATCCCTGTGATGCAGCCCAGATCCAAGCATGAAGCCTGCATCAGCAGTTCTTCAAGAACATCTGCTGTAACTGTTTACCAAACTGATTTTCATGATTGCTTCTCTTCTCCCTCACATCAAGCTATGTTTACACAAAGAATTTCAGCAGTTAATACATAAACCCTACATAATTACAACTGTAAACCAGTATGGGACAAATAGCATAACAAATTCTTTCCAGTTCGCTGTTTTCTTATTCATCTGCAATTTTCCCCACAGAATCTTCGCCTCGGACATATAGTATCACCCCTTTGTTTCTACTCTGCATGCACAGGAAAGCTAGTAAAAACAATTTAGACAAATATTTTGTCATTGCATTGCTCAAGACAAAACACAGAGCGAGAAAGAGAATGAGGCCATCAAGCCCTAATGATCATCGACATTCAAACATGGAGATAGTTTATTTTCAAGACTCAATAGACAGAAGTGGCTCAAATCAACTGCCCTAGTGTAGGCACCCAACTGACGGAGGCATCTGGGATGTCAGCACAAGGCTGTCAGATATAAAAGTATGGGAGACCCAAGTGGCCAGCAGCTGAAGCCCTGATGTGGTGCCCTGGGGACAAATCAAACAGCACGTAGACATCCATAGGTGAACAACCGAGTCCAGGCTGGGCCTAGAGCCAGGCGATGCATTCAAGAAACTTAAGTCCTCAAGATCACCAAGTGGTTTTAAAGAAAGCCCCTTTTGCTTTCTATCCTGTTACTTGAGCACATTTGAATTATTTAAATTCAAGCTGTCAAATTATAGGCAGAGATTATCTTCCAGTGCTTTCTGCCGTTGCCTTCCACACTCAATGGAAACAGCTGTATAGTGAACAAATGCCTTTCCCAATCTGCTCCACAAGTAGGTGAGTGCCAGTTCCCTCCAAATCTAGATGCTTTATATACTGTGGAACATAACTAAGGGACTGAACTAGAGAAAACTTTCCCCAAGTATGTCCTAGCTCTGCAGCTGGCATAAAGCTGTGTGCCTGCAATCCTTCTGGTTACAATGACCATTCTAGCAGGTCCTGAGATTAAAACTACCCCTGGCATGAGATTTCACTTGTTTCTGACTGAAAAATAAAAAACAAAAGGAAAAAGGAAGGGAAAAAAGAAAAAAAAAGGGGGGGGGAAAGGACAAAAGGACTAATTTCTTCTGAAATAAGTAACTTTCAAGCATTTTTAAGAGCAAAAAAATGAAAATATGCAAATTCATCATCATAAAAAGTCGTTTAGCTTTTTGCTCAATAGCCAAAACAAAGAAAATTGTTCACATAACCCTTTTAAATTCAGATTAAATTAAATTAACTTTTGATTAAATTGGATGCATCTTCTAAAAATGGAAATGAAACAAAGGAAGCAGAAGTTTGACCACAATTACAGGCAAGCTAGTAGTGGTAAACATGGCTTCCAAAGATGTTTGGGAATCGGATATCTACAAAATTTCATATTCAAATCTGTGCCGGAGCAACAAGCTCTGACCTTGATAAGACTCACTTAGGATCCTATCTGTTCAAGACAGTCTTTTAAATACAAAGGTGAGAAAGAACAGAAGCAGAAAGTGGAAGAAACAACCCTTACATATATTGTTGAGTAGGTCACCTTCCAAAAGTTGGCAGTTCCTGTCGGTCCAACCCCCCCCCAATAAATTACACAAAAAAATATAAGTAGGAGGTCTCATGTTGGTTTTTGTGGAGAGAAGCATATATAACAAAGGACGACAGGCCCTGCTAGTATAGGTATGTGTATATAATGTACATATATACATGTGTATATATATACTGGTAGTATATACAAATATATATATACACACACATATATGCATATGCTGTCAGCAGACGTTGCCAGCTCCGACGATGTATATTTCACAGTAAGAGAGCACACGTTTGCACATTACAAACTTTCCATGAGGGTATCTATTTTACAAACAACAGAAGACTAGTACTTCAGGAGGCTCTGGCAGGCTCAAAGACACGTTCCCAGGAAAGTGCTTTTACCCAAATAATATTCCTGCCACATCTTTGCCCAACACCGCTCATAAGTCCACCACGACTAAATTTATGTTGCGGTTATTGCTACATAAAGCACAACATGCATTCTGCACATAAGTGACCAAACAGCCTGACAACTCTTAAATATTGATGGATCAAGGCAGCTTTCCTGCCTTGCTGCTGTTGCGTGTGACAAGACAAAAATAAAACCACGGGCCTCTTGTAAACTTTAATCACCATATTAACACCCATGAGAAAAGCTTTGGGTGATCTCAATCTTGTTTGAGAGGGTTCAGCTGTAGATACTTACAGGATGTTCTGCCCTTGATGATTGCTCATTATCCAAAATTAGCTCTCGGAGCAGCCTTTGCCATAGCGTCTGGCAAAGTGGGAGCTGGACCTGTTTTCAAGAGCTTTTGACATTCTCAGGACCTCGGCTCTTCCAGGAATGCATGCCTTCACGGAGCAGGACACTACACAACTTTCTGCAGGGAGAAGTCAAGAGAGCTGTTACACAACGAGGAAATAAAAGGCCTAGAATAACGGGGCAATGATGATTTTGTTGCTTTCTTGATATACTTACCAGCTCATCTGGGTTTTGGCTCCAGCTTAATAGTTTTCGAGGCAAACGGGTTCGGGCTTTGTAGTAGGTCTTGAACACAATAGGTCCAATCTTACAGGCTTTTTGACAGCAAAATACCTATTGATCTTATTGATACTCTCCCAGCATTCAGAGAAAAAATTAATCACTTGTGCTTTCCTCAGAAAAACTACTTGATGTAAAAACTTGCACCCTTGCTGAAAACCTTAGATTATGAAACTACCCTCAAAATGTGAGTACACGCACCTGCAGAAAGGACAGCTTTTCAGCCAAAGTAGAGGAAAAATCATCCATCTTCTATATACATAAAATCTCTTGAGTGCATCTTGTATAAATTATTTTAGACAGTAGTTCAAATTCATGTTTAAGGCCAGGCTTATGGTTTCTAAGCTCTGAAAACCTGTAAAAACAAATTACATTTTGAGGATTTCTTCAAACTTTTCCTTAGGCAAATGGAGGTTACAGTAGCTGATTTAATTCTAGCAGGATGCTGTGCTGGTGTAGTCTATTGATTAGCTGTAACAATTTTCAATGATACTTGTGAGAACTTTGAGCTCATAAAATGCGAGAAATGGTTTTTTTCTTGCAGAAAAATGCATTTCTTTTTTCTGAAACCTAAGATAGTTTACAAATTTGCACATCAGAAGAGATCTAATTATTTTGTGTCAACTTTTGTTTTGATATTGTCAAAACATTTAGGTTTGTGTGCTCTTTTCATTTATTGCTATATTATAGTAAAATATTTGGTTTACATATGCTACATGCATGTTGCATATTACATTTAACAAAACGTAACCTGAACCAAAACTGATCAGAATAGCAAGGCCAAAATCAAAACTTCTCACCTTTTCAAGAGAAAGATCTGGTGTTCCAAGTGAGATATTTCAATTCCTTCACGTGGCATTTTATTTCTTGATTCTTTATGAAAGTTTCCAGTAGAACGCTGTGCTTTCACTGGCTTTGTGATAGGAGTGGAAATGTGCTCACTTTAGGCACTTATAAAAAAAGAAATCACATCCTCTCTTTTCATTTTTAAAATTTTTCCTGTTCCTCCATATCATTAATATATTTCTTTAAAATCTCTGTGGTAAGCATTGCTTGGTATTGCTACATGTTCCATATGAAAATTTCTTTTAATGTGGCCATTATGTAAATAAATATGTCTAAAATATACTTTGCTATGTAACAAAATGAAGCTTTAAAACATATGCTTCTTATAACTCTTATAAAAATTAATGAAACACTCATTCTTATACAGTGGGTCTAGCTCAACTTTGAAAAACTATGTGAAAACACTAAACCAAAGTAAATGAGATTGCTGTTAATGTAAAATATCCATCTGAAATACTTTGGTATTTAAATTTAGCTCATTCAGCCTCTGACATATGAATTCAAAATCAGCCAGTCTCTTAAAAATAGTAAAGTACTATGCAAATCCAGAATAGACCATAATGGAGCAAAGCTGTGCTTTCAGTGCATCCATTGTCTTTGGGTGCAAGTGAGGGGAAAAAGCTTCTTAAACATTAAAATTGCGGCATAGGGATGTTCATAAAAACACTTCTTTCTTTGTTTTTCCAGTTGATTTTGTCCGACATTTCCCCAACACTGACTATTTCCTCCCGGAGAAGCTGCAGTCTCCTCTAAAGTAGCTGTAATAAAGAAAAGGATTTGGGACCAGTGCTGGTCCCAGCCTGGGGCCAGTTACAAGGGCAAAGGGCTGTTCCTCCAAAGCACAGAGGAGATGATGACCATGCCCAATGGCACCAGGGGGTGGCTCTTTCGGGATCCTCCTGGCTCTGATTCTCCCTGGCAGTGCCAAGCAGGCTAGGAAGGAGAGTCTGGTTTGGGTTAGCAGGCATCGACGCTGGTCACGGTGTCCCAGAGATGTGAAAGACTTTGAGAAGTGCCACTGCCATTCCAACTTTTAGGCTGGACCTGAAGACCTGCAGCAGCTCTGCACTGAACTTGCCTCTACAGGCACGTTGAAAATACTGCAGCGACAGGTGCAGGCAACGGAGGAGCCAAACTGCCTTTGTGCCTATGTCTTTGTGGTGATTCATCTGGTAGCCCCTCTGCCTCATGCCTGTGCTCTGCCTGTGTGGGCATGGCACCAAAGAAAGGGTACCCCATGGCTCAGCACAGTGGTAATATCATAGAGTCATAGAGTGGTTTGGGTTGGAAGGGACCTTAAAGACCATCTAGTTCCAGCCATGGGCAGGGACACTAGACCAGGTTGTTTGAAGTCCCATTCAGCCTGGCCTTGAACACTTCCAAGGAGGGGACATCCACAGCTTCTCTGGGAAACCTGTTCTAGGGTTTCACCACCCTCTAAGTGAAGAATTTCTTCCTAATATCTAATCTAAACCTACCCTCCTTCAGTTTGAAACTGTTACCAAAATATCTGTGGGTGAAGCATCCTGCACATCATGCGTGAGAGAACATCACACCAGAAATGCACGGTTTTCTCCACTCATACAAAAAAAAAAAAAAAGTCAGAATAAGCCACACATTTGTTCTCTGGCAGCTGGTGCAGGAGCAGGTACATCTGGAATAGCCCAGGACCAAGCACAGGGAAGAGGAGCAGAGAAGCATGGTTCAGCTCTCGCTATAGAAGGTAGCTCTCTGGGTTTCAGCTCAGAAATAAGGCCTGAAGCAATGCAAAGGGCAGTTTGAACCATATACAGATTCCACTCCAAGCAGCCTGCAGCTGGGCAGCCCTCTCCAGGATCAGATCAATATTTGGCACAGGCTACTACTGTTTGCTTTCAACCTGAGTCATTAAGAAAGGCCAACGTTTTTTCGGGTCATATGAACAATTTCCTCCCCAAAGGGAAGTGAAAAACGTGAGTATTTGCCAAATTGAGAAATATAAAAATGATATAAGGTCCTAGTTGTTTTAGAAGAAACAAGTCTTCCAGACATTACACATCCTCATTAGGAACGGCATTAACCCACCTCAAAACAGTAGTCCACATCAAGGTTCAGGCGAATTTATTCTGGATAATTTATCTAGGACACCTCTCGAATCAATCAAACCCTCTCGTAATGGAAATATTCCATAGCAAAAATTGTCATATCTTGTAAGAAGGGAAATCCATTTCACTGCTGGATGTAGCACATCGATAAAAAAATCACTTATCACTGGACAAGAAGATAGATTTTTTTCAAAGTGGCTGGGATTTGAGGGGAGGAGAGGCAGAGGTTATGGTTAATGTTATAAGATCAGAACCACTGTTTGCAAGTTACCTTTTGAATGATATATTACATTATCCGATGAAACAAATCTACTGTGTCTTTCATCAGTTTGTCCCTTAGTACTAACAGCAGTAAGGATGAAACTTTGCATTTCTTCAGAGAAAAAACATCAACAAATAAAAAAAAAAATAGAGCTTGCACACTTTTTTTCCCCTACTATCTTAGTGCTACTGGTCCTCTCTGGCTGGCAGAGGAGAAGGGAAGAGGAGCGAGCACAGATCCTTCTCAACATGAAGTTAAGGATGAGCAGGGTGAATGTGAACTACTATTCAAAATTTCACATCAACCCCACAGAAAACATTTGACATCGTAAAATGATTAGTTCTCATGAATTACCCCCTCAGAATGTTGATAAAGCCTCTACATTCTTACAACACATTGAAATTCACAGGTCTACTACTACAGTGGAAGCTTCATCAAAAACTGCTTTACTGGCCCTTTTTTAAACCTTGCGTAGCCCCATAACTGGAGATTTAATTCAGGCAAAGCCTGTGGCAAAACCAAGTACTATAAAAAAGTTCTGTCTGCAGAAGGAGATAATTTAAATTCAGGACATCAGTGGTTACAGAAAAAGCAAGAAATTCTGCAGAACATCCTTTCTAAGTTCTTTATTCTCCTTAACAACTTTTGTTTCCATTCAATCATTAGGTTAAAGAAGCAGTTCATGAAAAAAAGCAAAACAGACATGCAAATTCACCCAGGAAAATGACTGCAGAAAACAGACTTTTTTCTCCCACATAAGATGCAGAATCCAATCCTCCCATGATTTTTTTTTTTCAGCAAAACTCTCCGTGGAGTTGAAAGGAGGGCAAGGATTGGGCCACAGTCACAGTACAGCAACCCTCCCTACTTTTACTACCTGCTAGATCTCTCCCCCTTCACTTCAGGATCTCAGTTCTTTGGTGGTCTCCTGTTTTGACATCTGCTTACCCTTATCTCTAATCAGTTTTGCTGATAGACATTTCCCCTGAGTGCAGAGACACTGCCTAATAGATTTTAAAAAAACCAACAACACAAAACCACAACCAACTACTACTTAGTAGTCAGGAAATTATCTCTGTGGCCTGCAAGGGTGAGAGACACCGTTCCTAACATTCCCATGCTGACAGCTAAGTCTCACTCAACTTTATCTGATTTAGTCTATTCTGCTCTTTATAGTCTCATAACATAATGGCATAATGACTGCAATAAGTTTTTGTTAAACCTGCAATTAGGCAGAATGTGCAATATCCCAAGGCACCAAATGATCAGGAAATGCACTGTAAGTAACTGTTAAATAACGTGGTAATTTACTATGTCTTGTATCAAGAGTTATGCCGTCTGCCAGACCAAGGAGCTGAACTTGGAACGTGTTGCTTAAAGTACATAGGAGCAGTTCTAATGATTTACTTGATGCAAAACTCTTCAGCAAAAAAAAAAGCATCACACATCAAAGTGCATGGTTTTACAGAAAGAGAAATGAAAGGTTGTGCCCTCAGCTGATACAAATACTTACCAGAATACGTAGCAGCTCACATTTTTTTTGATGGTTGTGCAAAAGGTGGTGGCTCTCCAACAGATATAAATGCTACAGCACCTAACAAGGCATGAGTTCTTGATATTTAGCAACAGTACATTGAATTTCCAGCTACACTGCTATTGTGCGCAATGGATAAAGAATAAAAAGTGGTCCCAAGGCCTTTCAAAACCTTAGAAACCATAACATAAAGCAGAGTTATAAAAACTGTGCTGTGGAGACGTTATTATGCATTGGCAGGATGCTTGAGAAAATCCAAGACAAACGTTTTGTTGATTTCAATAAAGCAAAAAGAACCACACATATATGAGTAACTGAATCCTGGGTGATTTCAATCTGAACTTTCAATAGGAGTGGGATGGTAAGGAACATCTGCTTCTGGGCTTTTAAATGGTAGTCTTTCTTTTAAAAAATCAATTTTTTCTAGGTCTATCAAATGTAATTTTTATTGAATTTCCTTCTGCTCGTTTGTTTTTATTCCATTTCAGTGAAAACAAAGAGCACACACTTGCAAAAACACATCTGAGTCCAGACGGTCAGTGCAGGAAATTCCTGCAGTTCTGGTGAAAACCGGGACCGCAGGGAGGAAGGGGGGCACAGACTCAGCACCTCTGCTGAAGGATGAGCTATGGCATGAAACCAAGTGGTCTTGGTCGGGTCTGCCCTCCCATCCGTGAGCACACAGATGAGTCCAACTGCCAGCTGGCGAGAGCTCTGGTGTGGTGATGGGGACTTTTACCTGATGGTTCAGGGAAAGGGGAAAACCCAAAGCAAATGTACGCAGAGAGTGACTCGAAGTCAGGGCTTTGAGGCAGCACTGGTGCTGGAATCTGTAGGAATTCTGGAGTCCCCAGTTCCAGCGCTGTATTATAACTTGTTTCCAAAGTATCATGTAAAATCTAAAAGCTGTTTATAATGCCACATATCTATATTTAAAAGGGAAGAGAAAGACGATGCATCTCCGCGTACCCAGCAGCCCCAACATAACTCAGAACATAATTCCTAACTTCTTTCCCCAGAGCAGGCAATGACTCTATGCTCTGCTAATTACAGTTTATATGCTCATGTGATTAAAGCAAGTAAATACAGCAAAGCCAGAAAACGCAAAGCCTGTGCTAGACTTTCGTGTTTTGATGGCTTCTCATCTCTGGGCCTTATCTGCAGTCTTACCCCAGCACTGTCTCCAAAGTGCTGATGTCTCCGTGCAGTTGAGGATAGGGAAATAACATCAGATCTGCTCCCTGGGAAAAGGCTACGCAGAGCCCTGGATCGTGCAGCCAGTTTTCTTGTCGCTCCTTGCAGAGCGGTGATCTCATCCTCGCTGTCTCCAAATTTTCTATCTCCAGTGTAGGAGAGGGAGGCAGCAAGGGACAAGGGGAGAGGGAGAGGAAAGCTGTGAAAAGAAAGGTCCCATTGTTAGCGTGCTCTTATTTGTGTGAATGCTTGCCAAGACAACAAGATTGGGTCTGATGACATGAACTTGAGGGTCACTGGGGAGCTGTGCAAAAATGCCTGAATGTGCTCACAATCCTTAGGAAAAAAAAAGCAACTTCCAGATGCGAGCGAGCCTTCTTTCAAAAAACTACCAGATTATACAGCCTGAATATGCCTGCACCATTGCAATACTTGCCTTGGAGGGAGAACGGCATGAAAATCCTAGACCCAAACATCAAGGCACTTCAGCTGTGTTCGTATTGAATTAAAGTCAAATTAAACTTCAGGAACATCATCATAAAGCACAGGACAAATCCAGGAACCACCCTCAGGGAAAGGTTGGGAACAAACTGCAAAAGCATAGGGCTGTGGTATACATCTTGCATGAACTGTATGCAGAGATCCAACCTTTCTCTCTGTCTAAAAGCAAAAACAACACTGAAAATACTCAGGTACTAACATGTGTTGCCAGAAAGTCACATAAAAATATAAGGTACAAATGCAGTGCTGGGCCTAAGTAACCCTCTTCTATGTCATCATCATTTAGGAGGGAATTTATTCTGAGATCAGGTCAGTTTACACCCACTGAGGATGTGCTCACCCCCACATCCATCCATCTGGGTCAAGGAATCGCAGCTATTGGGGGAACATCGTGCTGATGGTCTGATAGGATGCAGATGATCCGACAGAGCAGACACAGCACCTGCAAAAGCCAATATCATGGGTTGCATGCATGCAGGAAAAGCCAGCTCTTATTCCAACCGACGCTTGCTAGATACTGAGCTCAGAGGGGGCTGCTGACAGTTATTCACTTTAAAACAACTCCGAAATCTGCAGTGCCTTGGAACCACTCATTCGTGCCCAGCTGCCAGTGATGGGTACCTGCCTTGGTGTGACTGTGGATAAACTAGGTTCCCACTCAGAGAAGCCTCTTGAAACCTCACCCTATCCTCAGCAAAGTGAGTCACCTCGGGCTTAGCATGGACAGTGCAGCTCCATCGCCTACAGCTGTGCCTAAGCCTCAGCCTTTGGCTGGGAAAGAAAAAAAAAAAAGCTCTTTTCACATAATTTAGTAAAGGGACAAAGCATTGTGTTGTTTTGTTTGCTCCTGGGTTGTTGGATTGCTGGGGGTGTTTTTTATGGGAATACATTTTTTGCGAGCCTCTTTTGCAGCAGGTGCCTGTGACTTTGCAGCGGATGAGTAGGTCCTGGTTCAAGCCACCTCCTTTCCGCCCAGCCCAACACCACCTTGTTTCCTCGTCCCCCTCCTCTCCAAGAACATGATGGAATGAGTGCTGGTGAAGGCTGTACACACTTGCTAATTTGGGCATTTTCTGGTGGGTCTCCATTTCCAATGTCCGTGGAGTCAAGCTGACAGTTAACTTGTACTGTTGGTTTTACCCTCCTCCTCTGGAACTTTTTCCAGAGTCTATTTCTCGCTGACAGCCACCTCCCCGCAGCCCCTCTCTCCAATTCCTTCCCCTGCCACCCATCCCTTTATTTTTTCAAATTGACCTGGTCTTTGTTGTACTAATTAGATTATCTCTGCCTGAGGGACCCAGAGAGCAGCCCCAACCTAATACAGCCTGGAAAGACAAGACACATAATCCCTCTTATCTAGAGGGCTGTCATTTGCCATGTAGATCAACTAATTCTTTCAATACCATGGGAGCAATTGTACATCTTAATATTGATTTTTTCCCCCCCAAGATAGGATCTCCTACATTCCTACATCAGTCCTGGCTAAAAGGCTCCATTTATTATAAGGCAACCCAATGCGTGCCTACACACCACCACCCCCCCTCCAGCTTTTTGAATTTACAAATGAGAAGATGCTTCGTGGGGAGGGTGAAAGAGTGAGCAAACATGGATGAGGCAAGTTAACACAACAGTTCCTAAGAGGAGGGGAGAGCAAACCAAACTTGCTGTGCTTCCACTTGGACTTATGAAGTAATTAATTCAGAGCTGACTGACATTGAAAGGTTGAAGGCCAGTCATGGGAAGGGGCATTAGCAATAAATCATATGCTAAAAGCAGTAATGCTTAGAGTCAAGCTGTGTTGCTACCGTTCAGCAACCAGCCTGTTAAATAAGGTCCTGCTTGTTTCTCTTGTTCTTCCTTTCTACCCACCTCACTATTAATTTCAAGAGATGCTATTCACATTGCATGCTCCATACAGATCACCTGTAGCTAATTGCAACAAAGAGAAACACAACAATGGACTGACCTTCACATGAAATATCAAAATGCTTTAAAAGATAATCAATAAATCAACTTGCACAGGCACAGACCCCTTTATCATGATGCCCCTTTCATGGATAACCATGGATAACTGGATTTTCTGTCAGTTTAGAGGACTTTTACCGTTGGTGCACCAGAAAACTTCTCAGCTTTAGGTGCTGTGCATTGTCTTCCTAGAAATGTATCTCACTAGACAGCCTATATTAAATTGCTTGCATGTAATCTTTTTTTCTTTTTTTTTGTACCAAATTACATTCCTATTATGACTCTTAAAAAGCAGGTTTGGGTGATATAATTAATTTTTGATGCTCAGACAAACTTATGTTAGAACTAAAGAGGAAAAAAATAATTCCCAAGGAAAGTAAGAGTAAGAAAATCCTGCAGCTCTCCTGATTTACATCAGCTAAGGACTACACAGCTTTAACAAACAGCCAGGAGAGCCTGGTGTTGGCACCTGTTAATACCATCCACAGAGCTCAAAGCATTTGATTGCCAGACAGGAAACTTTATCCACAGCACTCGGATCATGTCCTTCTCTTCCAAAAAGTGTCATAGGATCTCTTGCTTCCTTCTGGACAGTCATCAGAGCCAGAAAAAATAGGACCTGGGTCCAGTGTCTCAGCTGAAAGCAGCCCTCCAGCAGTGCAGAGCTTCCTGTAGGGCCTCAACAGCTCTGCCAGCATCAAAGACAAATAGATGTTGTGGTTTGAGGACCACTCTTTGGTTTGAGAGCTCCTTCTGCCTCTGTTACCTCCTCTTCCCTAGCCTTTCCACTTCTGCTTTCCAAATACTTGACTTTTCCAGCTAAATGTTGGCCCTTTTTTTCCAGACTGCTAGGATCCACACACCTAAATAAATTCAACATGTGACCAACACATGGACCTCTATAAAAATATTTTAAAAATACATATATATAAAAATCACAGACATTTATACTTGTGTGATGCATAAGGGTGATAAATCAAGAAAACATTTTATGTCTGTTGTCATTCACAGATATTAACAAAAGGCAACTTCATAAAACAGCATAAAAGCCTTCAAAAATCAATTCTGGGATGGATTCTCAATGGGGAAATAAAAATCTTGGCAAACTAAATTTAAAAGTACCCAACCTGCCTGGTTCTTCTGGTCAGCAGCATGGTGGGGATGTGCTCCATGTCCTGACAGATGTGAAGTCCCCCTGCATCTACACACGGGAGCATTTGCAATCCAACAGCACCCTGCAAAGTAAGATCGTAACAGACACACAGGGCAAAATAGAGGCTGGAACCCCAAGACTTGTCCCAGCCCCTGAAAGACTAGATGCTGTAGCTAGAGGGGAAATGGGGAGAGAAAGAAAGAAAGGTGAGAAAAAGTAAAGAGCTTACGTTGTCCCTCTGTGATCTCTGGGGTTGTTATCTTATTTTTCCATCCCAGGACCCAGAAAACGGCATTGACAGCAAACATCTACTGACTGTTAATTCCTCTCTGTTGCCTGAGTGGAAGGATGGAAAATACTTTATATATCACAGCATTAACTCAATAACAGTATTAAATATAAAGCATCATTTTTGGAAGGGATTTCAGGCAAATAATTGCTTTGACTGAGGAGCACACTGATTTGGTAGCTTACATTTTGCCAGGGAGGGATGAGAAAACGGAAGGTAATGGCAGAGGGACCTTCTTGTCCTTTTTCAATGCCTAGAATCATAGAATCATGGAATAGTTTCAGCTGGAAGAGAGTTTGAAGATCATCAAGTCCAGCCTTTGTCCCAGCCCTATCAACCTACTAAACAATGTCCCCCAACGCAATACCCACTTGTCTCTTAAACACTTCCAGGGACGGTGACTCAACCACCTCCCTGGGCAGCCTGTTCCAAAGGCTGACAACACTTTCAGTAAAGAAATTCTTCCTAATATCTAACCTGAACCTCCCTTGGCTCAATTTAAATCCATTTCCCCTCTTCCTATCACTCTCCACTAGGAAGAATAGACCAACACCCGCCTCTCTACAACCTAACCACAGCCTCATTCATTACAGATTCCTAAAAGGGGATGGAAATTTGTATACTCTAGGATCAAAGTGTGAGGGGTTCCTGGGAGCCAGTCTCTTTGGAAATTGTAACTGTGCAAGTGCTGCAACCAAAGAGAAATTATTTTCTATAGTTTTGCATCTTGCAGTTGTGTTCTTTGGTGTCTAATAAACTGAAAATTCCAACAGAAATGGTTCTAATGCTGGGGATGAGCATACTTTTGAGGTCTCTGGTGTCTATGAAAGGTTGAGTTTAGTTGGAGCATGAATAGGTTGTCTATCCTCTAATCAGATATTTACTGCCATGAAAGCTGTAAGGATTGAATATTTCTGAACTGTTTTTCTCCTGATGTCTCATGATTTTGCAAATAATTTTTGAGGCAGTTAGCCATACACACAACATACAATGTGCACCATATGGCTGCACGTACCACTTTTCCTTTGGTATTTGGGCTTAAAATGGGTTTTGCATGAGGAAGTACAACAGCAGCTGAGAGAGATTTTCAAGTTTCTTCTGGTTTGTTTTGTTTTGGAAAGTCACTCCATGCTGATATTTAGGGTTATTTTCACATCAATTAAAAATGATGCACAAAATCTCAGTGAAACTCCAGAAACATGCCTCCAGACAGACTGTTGTTAGGATGGCAAGCTCTTCCTGTGTCTTTAATTTTGAGTTCAAGCCTATCTAGTTCATGCAGTTTAAGATTCTCCACAGCAGAAGGCAGAGCTGTCCTATCGATTTGGAGACTCCAAGTGCAGGGGCTCTCACTCTTGTCATGGAAGCGATAATATTTCTCCAGGTGCAATGCCATGTCTGTCTAACTAGTGCTTATAAGAGGAGGACAAGTGATCTTCTTCTCCCTCTCCACTGTGCTGAGCATCATTTGGGGCATCATTGGTTTCCATGGGACTGCAAACCTCCACCCAAAGTTTCTTTGTGAGAGCTCAGCTCCCCACCACAGTGGTGCCCAGAGCAGGAGGCAAAGGGCCAGGAAAGGTCCCTGGAGAGCTGCTGCAAGGGAAGACAGCTTTCCATTCCGCCTGCCAAGTCTGCGGTCCTAGCACAACTGCCAAGGAGGGCAAACCTGAGGAAATAAGTAACGGCACATTCTTCAGCATTGCCTTTCCCCACTTCCAGGTTTGCACCTACTGTGGCCCAGTGCCAGGCGGCCATCTGGGGTGGGGAAGAGCTGCACTGCACCTTTTTGCAGGTCCAGTGTCTCAATGCCCTCCTTTTTTTTTTTTTTTTTTTTCAACCACAACCCAGTTTTCTGCTCCATACCTCAGTGGTGGAGCAAAGCCCAGGGATTACCACCCCATAGGCCTACGCTCCTTGCAGAGGGACCAAGCCTAAATGCAAGTTTATCAAAGTGTCTTCAATAAGAAAAAAAAATCAAAACCAAAATCCTACCAGCTGCCTATAGCTGCTAGGGCAGAAGAGCCAATTTCACACCATATGGGGAAAAGGACACGTGCAGCCCCACTCCATGGAGGGCTCCAGGGCTTATCTCCTCGTGGGAAGAAGGTCTGGGATGTATTCTGCCCTGCAGCAGAGGAATGCGATCGGCGAGGGGTGGCTGCTATCAAGCCTGACACATTCAGTAAATTCTCTGGCTCTTGTCACCTAGCCAATAGTTTGTCCTGGGCTTCACAGCCTGGTTGGCAGGGGCCAGAGGAACAGGGGGAGCAGCAGGCAAAGCTGGCCAGCACCATGTTTTTTCTTGGGTTGGCAGCCAGTACTAACGCAGGGTGTCTCTTCAGGATGTGTTCTCCTGATAGGGGCTACCACTCAGATCAAGGTGGCAGAGAAGATGCTGGCACAGATTAGGAAGTGTGCTCTCACTTTGCTTCCTCCTCCTTTCAGTTGGGCCATCTAGTCTCAGAAAAACAAATATCCTGTGCACTCCAAAATGCTGTAAGCAGCAGGAAAAAAAACCCAAACCAAAATCCAACCCAACTCCAAGGCCAGAATAAAGATCAAAGGGAGATGCAAGTCAGAGGATGTCCTAGTCATGCTGGTAAAGCTAGAGTTGCTACAAACCTATTAAAGTTTTCCTGTAAAATTTTGTAGGGGCTTTCTTATATTCCAGTGGATTTTTTCTAGGAGAGTATCTATTTCTGGCCAAATTATCAGGGTTTGGGAGTAAGAAAATGGTGAAGATGAACACACACACATATCTATCAACAAAATCTTATTTGCCATCCAAGTTTTTCCCACAGCAATAAATACATAGTGCCCAAGAGATCAGACAAAAGAACTCCGATGAAACATCTGAAAGTTTATTCCCTTAAAGCAATTTGCACCTGATCAGGCATATTAGATATCTTACTCTTGGTCTCTTTTCCCAGACATGCTAAAACACAATAAAAAAAACACTTACCTTGCACAAAAATCATTCGGAAGTTTTCCACAGCCTCAACTGCAGAGAATCTCTCAGAAGAAGGAAGAAAAAAATTGATATGTGTTTGTTTTTGTCTTCAACAACAGGAATATTTCACTGCAGATGAGCTGACAACATAGTTTTGGATAGGAAAACAAAGATTACTTGAAACAGAATTTAGATAGACTAAAAGGAAATAACATATCTGTAAGAATATTAAGCAATAGAGTGGAGAGGAGAGACTTCCCTAGCACCTAGGGAATTTCACAAAATAGCTAGGAATTCTCAGAAAAAATCAACCAAGAGAAAAAAAAACAACAAAAACAGACACTCTTAAGATATAACTATATTTATCCTGGCAATTGCTACGTGTCTTATATCACAAAGCAAGACCAAAAAAAAATAACAGAATGACATTCCAAATCACCATCCGAATGCAAACACCACCTGATGGGGAAGGGGCAGAAGGCTGTTTTTCCTCAGAACCCAATTATGTCAGAAATCTCTAGAATGGGTCCAGCAAACAATGTGCCATGTCAGAAAAGCCTCCTCCACAACTGGTTCTCTATAACAGTCCCGCTGCCTTTCCTTCCTGAGTGTAGCGGAGGGAGTGGGAAAGCTGGGATCTCCAGGCTCCAAGGCCAGCATTTTGTCATGTCATCACAAAGGCATAGGAGACAGAGATGCAATTTAATAACTCAGAATTCAAAGGTGTAAGTACAATAGTTTTTCTGAAATCCCCTTCATTGAAAAAAGTTAATTTACATTCATTTAATCAGGTTGTTATCCGCACATACTCTGATTTCTGTGCACGAGGCTGAAGAGCTGGCAGCTCTGTGCTTTCCGACTGCCAGAGGACTAACCACCAAGCAAGTCGCCTATTTAAGCTCCCTGACTTTTTTTCGTCACAAAATTTTATTTTCATCTGTATTGCAAAAGCTGCAGGGTGAAGTTTCCACAGCAGCTGCCTGAGGCTGCACACATGGCATTTGCAATTCCCATCAAGACGATCCTTGTTCCTTCTGAGAACATTAGCAAAGAAGGGATATGCTGGGTGCGTTACATCTATGCACATACAAGTGCAGTTTTAAGACTTGAAAGCTTTGAAGAAGCAGCTTGGAATTTGGGAGAAGAAAACTCCAGGCAGTGTTTGTGAGGTGCTTTAAGAGAGGTCAGAGTCAAAGTGAGGGAAAAACAGGCAGGATCAAGTCACATCCAGGCTGTGGCTCGTAAGCCTAAGACTTCCACATACCGACATTGGATGAAGAGGGGGTAAGCAGCCAGGTGAGAGTAAGGGTTAGGGAAGAAAGTGGGGGGATGCAACGAAGAGCAAAGAAGTAGCTGGACTGAGTGGTGGAAATCGGAGAGTTAGAGAGGTGAAACAAGTTTCCACAAAGTGGAGCGGCAAGGAAAAAGGATGGGGGGAATTGCAGGGGAGGAGGAGCAAGGAGGGATGAAGAGCTGTACGCCACCAGCGTTCTCCAGGTGACATAAAAGGAGGATCTGAATTTTGCAGGAGCAGTATTTTATTGATCTGGATAAAGTAGAGCTGTTCCACTTAGAAAAGGATGGTACTGAGGGAGCTGCTCAGCAGTCTGATTGGGTTCAAGACCATTAACGCTGTGAAAACAGGAAGCTCACAAGTTCAACGTAAACATTATGAAAGTCCATTTCTTAAAATGAGAGCCTTGCATTCCATACTCCTGGGTGTGAGAGTTCAGTGATAAACTCATCACCCCTGGAGACCTATCTGTTGTTGTGCCTAACAGATTACCCATGGAATTAATTTTCCCATGCAGATAAATTGTTGCAGTTCTTTTACATACCCACCTAGTCAGTTGTAAAAGCAGATTTCAGAATTTAATAGCTAAGTTTGCTAGATTATTATAACCAGCACATTATGCGTGCTTTTTCTTACACATATAACTCAAAATTACCCCCAATAAAAATAAGGACTACAAGTGACACTGCATTACACCGCAAGACAGACTACATCATCTCGGTCTGGTGTACATCAGTGGAATTTGATTCTTTCACATGTTATATCCGGAGTTCAAGTGAGGGAGTGATTTTAACATACCCAAATCCTAAGCATCAGACATCTGAAGGAGATTAATAATGTCTGTGAAAAACTCTCCCTGATAAAATGCTATAGTTTGGACCCCATCTCCAGCCTGATTACAGGACTAAAACAATCTTCCTTCCTCCAATTCGAATAAAACTTATGAACACGAAGAGCTAGAGCCCTCTTCACTCTCTCTTGACTGTATCAGGGCTGAGAGGAAATACAAGCAGACAAAATCCTGCCTATTTTTGCCAAAAAGGCTCAAAGATTGCTCTCAGATCATGCTGAAAGTAAATAATCATCTTGTGGGATGTTGAACATCTGCAAGTTACTGCCCTGCAGGAATTATGGCTTTTCATGACTGCCCCTTCAAGAAGAAAGAGGTGGTGTTGGCCCAAGTCCTGGATTTTACCCTGGTTCTCCCACTGGAGAGCGACATGGAAAAGTCATTTTGCTACTCTATGCCTTTACCTCACTTTGAAGTCCCCGTCTTCTGCATTTGGCTCCCACTCTGCTCACATGCTGCCGAGGAAAACCTCGACCGAGGCCTGTGCGCTCGAGGATAACTACATTACAATTAGTCACCCTGATGCCAGTGGGGTAAATCCGGATAGTCAGTACTTCATTACTCATTTCTTCTTATTTGGCTGAGGTAGTGCAAAGCCTATTTTTAAAATAAAGCAATAAAAATGTTGACAGAGGGCTGTAGCTTTTGGAAGAAAAAAAAAATAATCAGGACTTTCCCAGACTGAAAACTGTTTAGGGCACTACTCTCATCCATCACTTTGTACGGCTCCGTGATAACTCTCTCCTTACAATTGCAAGTCATTCTCTATCAGCATACAGGGACAGCTCTCCAGCAAGATGCTAACAGAAACAGGCACAAAGCTGCTTATTGGTAAATAAATCAAAGAGGAGAAATCAGGAGAAGGAAACAACACAAAGCTCTCTCTGTCAGGACAGCAGAGATTTATGTGAGAGATTCACTGATGCTTCAGGCCACTGGTGCCATTTTCCAGGGTATGAATGGGTGGATCTTTTGCATACGTTTTGCTGGGTTGACTTAAGTAAGTCTTGACAGGGGACTGTACTAAAAGTATTGTTTAGAAATCTAATATATGGTTTATTTACTCAATTTGTGCTGAGCACTTCAGTTCCTTCAGGCCAGCTTCAGCAGTCCATTACTCCATTAATTCTCCATTACTGAAATTAGTGCTGTAATTGGAAAGAGGGAGGATGATGGGGAAGGGGACACTTTTTAAAGGAGCAGGTCCTGCTTAATCCCATCATGGAAGAAAGCATTAGAAAAATCTCAACCGTTCCTCCCCCCCACCCAAGCCCTTCCTTTAGGGAAAGGGGTAAGGAGGAGAAGCTTCTCCCTGATGGATGACATGCAATAGCTGTGCAGCAAACAGACAGGTCCAAGGACCTCACCAGCTCATTCCTCTTCAAAACAGAGGACACAACGGCAACATCAAGGTGCCTTCACACAGAGCTCCCCTGTGCCAGAGGTGATAACACACTTAAGTTTCACCTTAAGCTTCCAGTCCCTTGCAGGGAGATGGCACTGCTAATGGGGCCACTGGTGCAGTCTTCTCCTCCCAGTGTCCTCTGCACAGGCAGACTGGAAGTGGCTGTTTCATGGTCTTCACAGGCCTGAGGAAAGGACAGAGACGCAGAGCTAAGAAAGACAGCTTAACCATGGAGGTGGTCCAAAGAGATGAGTTTGGTTCCCACCATAGGCCCACCTTGAAGTCATAGAAGAGGGGGCCGGTTAGCTCAGCTGAGCGTAGCGCTAACAACGCTAAGGTCACGGGTTCGATTCCCGTTCAGTTCCCATGTGTTGCCTGATCTAGTCGAGAGGTGGCGCCCCTGGCAGCAGGGAGGCTGGATTAAAATGATCTCTAAGGTCCCTTCCAGCTTAGGCCATGATATGATATGATATGTAACTGTGGTTTGGGGTATTTTCCACTGCTTTGCTTCACTCATCCGTCCCCAAAACCACTTTGCAGCACGCAGCAATTCAGGATATGTATATGAATATTTATTAGTCAACTAAATCACAACAAGGAAATGTCATAGATGTTGTATCCATGTGCATACAGTCACAGAGTTTGCAGTAATTTTTCAATATTAATTGTAGGCTGGTTACTGAGTAACAAATACTCTGTACAGTTACTCCAGGTAACTGAAACATATACTGAGAATATACATATTTATTGGTTTAGTTAAATAGAAGACCTGTCAGAAGACTAGCAGGAAGGCAATACAATAGCCCTAGAGAGGTCATCTGTTAAAATAAGCGATTAAAGAATAAGAAAAAATGCAGTAACAAAAAATTTAAAGCTTTTAGCTGGGATGCTGCTGCTTCCGTTTGCCAGCCAAAGGATTTGTTTTGCCAAGGCTGAAACTGTAACATCCCAAAGGACAGCAAAGAATTAAAAGATGTTCCCTGTGGCGGTGAGGGACTGAGAGGACAGGCAGTAATCCTGAATTTGTTCATGAGGAGCCAACTGACACAGAGCTGAACTTCACTGGAGGGGTCAAAATAGTAAAACTTAGCTGTCTACTATATAGGACTGTTTTAGAAAGATGCAGGTGGGCATTTCATCAAGGTGGGGACTGACAGGATCTAGTCGAAATAACATTACAAGAATAATAAAGCCTCAGCTCTCTGTCTTTCTGACTTTCAAGCTACCCTGGATTTCTCAACAAGGGCTTCAACAGTAGAGAGAAAACTGGGAAGGACAGGTGAATGCCCCTCAAGAATTAAATCCTAATTAACACGCCATCAGTGACGAAGGACACATTTTACGTGGTCGATTAAAAGACTACCCCCTATTGATCTCCACAGCTAATCATTGTCCTACGCCTGCTTAGGGAGCACAGACACAAACCAGCGATCTAAATTTATTGAGACTCCCAGGAATCAATAGGTCAGACTCCCGGAGAAGAATTATGCAGAATGCATCTCTACTGACTTCATCAGAGGCTGGCAAACCCCGGGTTCTCCAACAGGTCCCTGAAGCCGTTCCTTCCTCTGTCCAGGCGGTTCATGCAAGGCCAGGGATGTTCTGCACATGGTCCTTGTCAAAGCCCAGACAAACAGCCCCGCGACAAAACAACAGCCGCAGTGATTGGCTCCCGCCTTCGACTCTGCATCGTGGTGTGAGAGCCAGGTACCTGGAGGCAGCAGACAGCCTGCAGTTTTGATATAAATGAACCAAAAGTGAGTAGCTGTAATTTCACAGATGGGAGCAATTCATTAGCCAGGGGTAAGATGTGGTCGCTCTAATCAGGAGTGACTGGGCAGCTTCTGATGCAAATGGCCATTTGCAGCTGCCTCTCCCTAGGTCAGCACAAGGCAATATACTGCAAGATGGAAAAATCAAACGGTGTATTAATTTGATAG
This sequence comes from Apaloderma vittatum, assembly GCF_000703405.1. Lineage (NCBI taxonomy): Eukaryota > Metazoa > Chordata > Aves > Trogoniformes > Trogonidae > Apaloderma > Apaloderma vittatum. The sequence continues at coordinate 106,541 of NW_009701865.1, forward strand.
AGCCTGCAACAGCATTGCCAGGCAATATTTCTGGGCCCTGCCATGCGCCCAGGTGATCTGCCACTTCTAGATTTTATAGTACGTGATAGCAAGAGGATCATGCGCTCCATTAAATCACCTGGACGACTGCTGCTCATACAACCGCAACCAAAAGGTCAGAACCAAACTCCCTGCAAGTGACTGACCTGAGCACCCTGATGGTCCAGGACAGAGAGGGCAGAAGTGGAAAAGACAGGCTAACAACAACAAAAAAAATCCTTGTCACATTTTAATCAGTCATCATATCAGCTTGAATGCCTTGTGCAAGGCTGATGGTACAAGCCAGCCTTTCCCTGTTCTCCAGACACACTGCAGCAAATCATGACCTCTATAGCACTGAACCCCAGCTAGTATGGGCAATTGAAGGACAAGGAATAATTTTGGTCTGTAAGGACTTTTCCTGGTTGGTAAAAGAGCAGAGGAAGTGAAGAAATGGGGGGAAGCAGCTATAAAGAGCAGTTACCCACTACAAAGAAAGATTTCAAGGACAGTGGTGCTGAGAATGGAGGGAAGCACATTCTGATTTCTGTGCATGGTGGTGGGGACGGCTTTTGCCTGAGCTAAGACTTCAAGGGAAAAGGTCTGCATAGCTCAACCTGGGGTCCACAAGAGCTTGGGAACTCAGCACAGGGACATCACAAGGAGCACGTCCACCTTTGACACAAAGTAAGGGTGACCCCTATAATGTTCTTGGAAGAGCAGTCCCTTATCTACTGCAGCTACATTAGCCAAGGTAGGTCAGAACTCAGGTCACAGGACTGGTCCCATTGAAAAGATTCTTCCTGACTACAGAAAGCTTTGGAGAGAGTTCTCACAAATAAGCCCACCTAAACCAGCAACACACTCATGCTCAAGGTGAGAGAGGAAAGAAAAGGGATGGAAGTGACCTTGGCATTACGGTGCTATTTGCTTCTCCTCAACTAGAAACATGTCCTGGTACCAGGGTTTCTACAAGAATTAGATGTAGCCCCAGCACGGACCGTTTAGAAGATACACATGCAAACTGGTCAAGAAAACCATCTTGACATTCCTCCTTCAAGAAGAAGTTCCGTTTGTGGAGTAAGTGAAGGAAGCGTGGATATTTGTTTGCTCCGTAATCTCCACGAGCAAGCTGAAACAATCTCATGGTGATAAGAAACAGGGGAGACATCGTAGTCTGGTGTGAAAATGCACAGTGGAAGATTTAAAGAGAGAGAAAGAAAATCTCCAGGCAAGTTACATATCATTTCACCCAACAGACAAAGAAGGTGGTGCCACTACATTGCATAATGTCTTCCTAATCCCTCTCCGCTGAAGTGGCATGCCATGGTAAACATCTTCAGGAACAAGCAAACAGGCAGAAAAGAGGTAAAAAGGTGGTGAACGAGCAGGGTCATTTTAACTGAGATTACCAAATGACGTGAGAAAGTTGCCTAGAGAAAATGGTAAATCTTCATATTCCATGACATTAATTACACGTTGACTGTGAGCTAACCTTATTATGGGGTTGTGTCTAGCCACTGAGGATGGCACTTCTGTGGTGTTCCTCCCAATAAAGAGCTGTCCTGCAGCAGGCCCAGGGGCCCAGCCAGGGGTTTTACTGCACTCTGTGTCACAGCTCATAAAGACCACTTAATGCATTTCCTTGTGTTTCCTTTTCTTTACGACTTTTACCAGATCAGTGGCATGGGAAGGAGCAGGATTCTCATTAACTTATTCTTTAATGGGAGGTCCTTTAATGTGGGCTGCAAATGAGGTATGAACGAATACCTTGGCCCAAAAATCCCAAGAGGTCTACTAGGGGACTGGAACACATTGCAACACGAGTGGTGCATGGGGTCGTGACCAGCCCTATCGCTTGTCTTGACTTACCCTCCAGCCTAAGACCTCAGAGCACAGACCGGAGTAGAGCTGCGGGATGTAATCCTCAGCCTGCATTCAGAAAAGTGGCAGAAGTTAGTCCTTTGGTGTGCTGGATTGCTGAGACTCCAGCAATTCCTACCATGGACTCAGGTGACAATGGATAACAGCAAAGGTTCAGGGCTGCAGCAACGTTGCTGGGGTTTTGCTGGAAGCAATAAATCCAGAGAAACAGAAAGAAAAAAGCAAGAGAAGAGTAGAAGGCAAGAAGAGTATGATTGGCAAGGACCTCAGAAAACAGCACAAGAAAAAAATTTGGTCCAACCACTATCACCTGCGGGCTTCACACGATGAACAAGAGAAACAGTCACATAGCATTTGATCCCTCTTTAAGGCCTTGGCCAACAATAATTCAATTGCATCAGGTTTCTCCTCTCCAAATAAAATGGCTTACAAATCCCTTATTTAAGCTCTGTTGTGCCCAAGGCAAAAGGCATAACAGAGATACCAAGCAAGGTGCTCAAAAGCAAGATCCAAGTAGACCAAAAGGAAAGCTACATCAAAGTAAATGTCTTAATGAAGACCTCAGGGTGCCCAAAACTTACTCTGGCACTAGATGACTGCAAGTCTCTTTCCATTGATAGCTGAAGGAGCCACTGAAGGGTTGGAGATCAATGCCAGTTGGTGCCAGAGAGACCAAGTGGATCTTCAACTGGGCTGGGGACTATTTGTGCTCTGCAGAGGTAACCCCTGCTGGAAGTTACTGCAACTCCTACTCTACCAACTGAACTTCACAGGGGAATTCTCTAATTGCAGGCTTCCTGCACCAAGATAATCCTCTAATTTTGCTGGAGCTGAATGAATGTCAGGATGAAATAGAAAAATCGGTATTTTCCAGTGGGCTGAGAATGACAGCCAATACAAAGAAAATATGTTCTCCTAGGGGCTTAGCCAGATTTGAAAGCAAGTCTTCCCATAGACTCATACTGCAATTGTACTTCCGTCTATATACACAGCATCAGTAGTGGATTTCTCATGTTATTCAGAAGTGCATCAAACTCCTGCTATGGCAGACTCTTCCAAAAATAGCTTCCTGCCTGCTAGAAATGCTTTGTGCAATTGCACATCCAGTTGCTGAGCAGTAATCCATGCAAGCACGTGTACGTGAGTGTCCTGGGTTTAGCTAAAAAACCCAGTCCTGTTTAGTGATTTTTACTTTCCAGTTTAGTCTCTTCTAAAAGGCTGCACTTTCTGAAGTCAGCAGCATGTTTTTGCAGACAGTGTGTGCTACTGGCAGTGATAACACCCGATGTTTGCAGTTACTGCCGGGCATGGGGATGCTCTTGCTGATACTTGTTCCCACAGTGACCAAGGCCACTGCTGGCACTTGTGTGCCACGCTGGGAGTGCAAGGAAGTAAGAGGAGTCACAAGGAAGTAAAAGGGTGCATCTCCGGGGGGTAATAGACAGGACAGGTGACAGGAGAGTTTCGTCCCTTTTCTGCAATGGCTGGTGTCCAGGGAGGACTCCATCTGACCTCCTGCTTTTGATCCGGATCCTGAGGTCCCGAATCCAGCTCCTGTATCCAGCTCTGGCCGCTGCTGAGCCTGGGGCTTCCCCAGTGCCTCCTGCTCTGCAGCATCAGTGGTGATTGATATCAGGGGTGGGAGTTGGGTTTGGTATCAGGCTACTATCTATAGTTCTTTACTTTTATCATTTCACCATTATTTCTATTATTTCATTAAAGTTGTTCTAGTTTTTCTTTTCTAACCTGTAAGTCTCTCTGCCTCATTCCTTTTTCCTTCCCATTTTTTTGGGGGGAAAGAGGGGGTTAGAGAGCATCTGTCTGCGTTAGTAGCTGGCCCAGCCCGAACTCACAACAGTGAGGCATGCAACCTGTGTACAGCACTGAACTTGAAATGTGGACTTTGGATGAATGCTTTGCAGATACATAATTTTCAAGGCAAAAAAACGAGACTTGATCACTGACATATCTACAGAAAAACCTGTTTTATAGCTTTTTTCAGAAAAAAACTTTGGAAGTGAAAAGCATTGGCCAAATGTAATTATTGTTATGATTAGTTAATTCAATAATTTAAAAAAATAGTCATACCTGTTTAATTCATTTTGAAAGCTGCTTTTTCTTTTCCTAAAGCAGTAAAGCGTAGGAGATCCAAGAAGCCCAGGAACGAAGGATGTACAGATCAGACATGCTGCTCTGGATCAGCCATTTTCTACAGAGAAGAAGTAAGCAAAAAAAAAAGGAGTAAATAAAGACGTAGGGTAGTTTTTGTCCTGTAATTAACTGTCAGTGCTACCATAAGGGAGAGAGATGGCCTATAAAGTACAAAAACAAAATTAAAAACCTCAATGCTGGGCTGTTGCTTGCATGAAACACTCTCTGATCCAAAAAACGCTCACAGCTCCTCTTTCGCCATCCCAGTCCGCCCAGCATCCTTCATGCAACCTTCCCTGGCGGACTTCTGGCTGCTCTGGATGCTTCTGTGCAGGGAGTGTGCTGAGAGGCTGACCACCTGCCACCCCCAGGATCAGCACATCCAGGCTGTGTGGTCACCATACATGCCTTGGAGAGAGCCAAGCACATGTGGACAAGAACAGCATCATTGAGCAAGACGGACAACCAGTGAAAGCCAGAGAGCCAGGTGATGCCTCGAGGTTGGCTTTGACCAGGTGAAGCCCCAAAGCCACAACCACTGGAGTGGGCTGGAAGGCTGTGAATCCCCAACGGCATCATCTAGCAGGTTACCAAGGGTGGTTTTTTCCTTTGCTTCCCAGTTCTTGAAGGGAGCCCTGGGAAGAGAAGGGGGAAAAGGAGGAAAGAAAAGGGGGAGGAGAGGCTGTGGCGGGAGGAGGGGTGGGAGGGAGTTATGCTCAGGGCTTTTCACAGCTGAAAACAGACTCTGCTGCCAGTAATGTGAGAAGACTGGAGCAGGCGCCAAATGGATAAGGCTGTAGACAGTGGGGCCAGAGCGTTGATACTTGCCAGTACCTGCAGATAGGAGACAAATAATTGGCACATGTTAAGAAAAAAAAAAAAGAGGGGGAAAAAAAAAAGACAAGACAGGGAGAGAAAGAGAGAGAGTTGTTAGATGTCCGTATTTTCTAAACGTGTCTGGCAGGAGACCCTGAGAGGAATTTAATCAGCAAGAGTTGTTTAAACTGGGCTTTGAAAACAAGCCCTGCACTGCTAGTAATGAACTTCATATCATCTGCAACTCCTGTTTGCTGACGACATTCAATTTGTTAATTCTGCAGCTGGTGATAGGGGTCAGATATGAAAGTGACGATTGTTTTTTGACGTTCCAACCCCTGCTCACATCTTTCTAATTAATCCTTTTAGGAGCCACCAGCAGATCAAGAGAAGTGTGGGGAGGGAGGGAAGGGAGGAGGAGGAACAGAGACAGTTTTTTTGAGTCTGCCCTGCAGCTCCTCACCTCCCGCTCCACAGGAAAGGAGGTGCAGGGAAATACCTGCCGGTTGGTCCTATGAGCATAAGCCTTTCCAAGCTGTCTTAAAAAACTTTAATGTTAGAAAAGCAAGTACTAGAAAAAAATTTCCAACTTCCCGCTAAAGTAGTGGGAAAAAAAGATCACCAGGAAAAGATCACCAAAGCTGTTAGCATGAGGAACTCTGCTATGAAAAAAAGGAGACACTAAAATTTATTTAATGGATCAATTAATAAAACTACATCAAACAAGAACCTTGTGATGTGCAAAGGCACAGTTAGAGGTGGAGGTATCTTCCTACTGGCAGCGCACTGCCAAAGCCAGCTGGCAAAGGCAGAAGAGCCTCTGAGGGCTGCCTGAGGTTCCTGGTAGACACCAGCCCCATAGAAGACCAGGAGCTCTGCTACATCAGCTAGTCATCAAGGACAAATGACTGATAGGAAGAGGCTGCACTGAGACTTCAGCAATGCAACTATTTGTGATCAAACAGCATTTCCCCATCAGAAAGCAAGCAAACAGAATCATATGTACCTGAAGAAAAGGGTCATGTAGAAATTACTGAATTCTTCAGTCTTTCTATAACAACATACTTTGCCATTTGTGATATGCTTTCACCTGTTGTATTTGGGAGCACAAGCATGGCTTTCACCTGTGCAAGTTTTATAGAGTCAACTTAGCTGCTGCTGAAAAACAACAGCAAGCAGCACCACAAAGAGCGGCAAGTGGTTTGCGGTATCCACTCTGCTTAGCCAGCAGCATGAAGCACTTAGTGAAAAACATTATCCTTTCCAGTGTTTATGTTTGGCTCAAGGACATCTTAGTCATTTTAGTCTCCATATGGCTAAGTCCAGCAGGTACCCTGTCATGTAAAAGACACCTTGTTTATTATTCAAGTGTTAACAAAGTACTTGAGTGAAAAAGTAAACTAATTTAAGGGAGGGGAGAAAAAACAACCAAAGCAAGTACGGTAAGAATTGCCAGCTCCAATGAAAAGAGTATCTTTTACTGCTCAACCCACTGCAGAGGCATCCCCATACAAGCCCTATGCAGGCAGCTGTACCCCTCAAACCATGGTTTTCAACTTGTTACACCAATTTTGCTTGTTCTTCCATTCTGGTATGTCTTTGAAATCCAAACATTTCCTCTCATTAAATCATAGAATCAGTCAGGTTGGATTGAAAAGACTTTTAAGATAATTGAGTCCAACTGTTAACACTGCCAGGCCCACCACTAGACCATGTCCCTTAGCACCACATCTACACTGCTTTTAAATAGCACCAGGGATGGTCACTCCACCACTTTGCTGGGCAGCCTGTTCCAGTCTGAGATAACCCTTTTAGTAAAGAAATTTTTTCCTAGTGTCCAATATAAACTTCCCCTGGTGCAACTTGAGACCATTTCCTCTTGTTCGGTTTTTGGTAGAATCATAGAATCATAGAATTGTATCAGC
>NW_009701866.1:0-12906 GCF_000703405.1 Apaloderma vittatum
AGACTGCCTGGGGAGGTGGTTGAGTCGCCATCCCTGGATGTGTTCAAGTGTCGTTTAGATGTGGTGTTGGGTGATATGGTTTAGGGGTGAGCTTGTAGTGTAGGGTCAATGGTTGGACTAGATGATCCCAAGGGTCTTTTCCAACCTGAATTGTTCTATGATTCTATGATTCTATAATCAATATCCATGTGCTAGAAGAAAGCAAACTGGACTTAGAGAATTAAAGGAATGTCAAGTATTTTCTAAAAACAATAATAAGAACAACATACAATAGATCTCATTATTATTATTCATTATTCTCACTGTCTTACTCTGTTTTGTCACGTTAACTGAAAAGGTAAATGCAGCAATAAGTTTAATGCTACAATTAATGTGCTTCCTTCTGCTCCAATTTGTCAGCAGTATCACTTGTGTTGACAGGTGGATGGAAGTCTTTTTAGGGTTTTTATCTTTAAAAATTCTTCAAGCAAGCAGCCTTATGTCTTCTCAGTATCCTTTGTCTACTGTGTCCAGTTCCTTCTTCCATTCCAATGTCAACAAAAATTCAGTATCTCAACAGGAGAAAACACACATATTGAGTTCACTCATATCAACCTCTCCAATTTATTTGTATTTGCTTTGCAAAAAAAAAAAAAGTGAATCATAGAAATTAAACCTGTGTAAACCCACAACTGCCAGCAGGCAGCAGCTGTCAGCAAACCAAACCCAATCACTTCTCAGTGACTCACAAGTTGTAGCTGAAGAAACTTGCTTTTTTCCCCTTGTTCCTCCTCTTTCCTGCTAAAGCTTATACAAAGCAAAACCTTTTACCACAAAAAACAAACAATCAGATTGACTTTTCAGAAGGCTTAGTGTTTCATCATCTTTTTCTTTCCTGATATAAAACCAGATGTGATGTTCTCCTGCTGTTCCTGACACTGGCATGTCCACTGAGACTCTCTGACGTGAAAAGCCACAAGTGGATCACTGCTACGTCTGCAGTGGTTTATCTCACTGATCAGCTGGGTTTAAGTGGTGGCATGTTTGGATGAAGCAGCACTGCAAGCCTGGCCAGATGCTGGCATAGATGCTCTGAAGCCATGCTGTTGGGATGTGGAGAAAAGGTAAACAGGCCCTGCTGAAATGAGCAGAGGATTCACGCTGGTTCCTCTCCATGTGGATGCAGCTCTGGGGCTTCAGAGCTGGAGTTAAAACACAGGCAGGATCACACAGACTGCATCTCTCCTTGTAAACATGAAATGTTGCAAGTTGTTTGCAGGGCTGACAGCCTGCACAGGTATATCACTTTGGTTGTAAATCTTCATAATCCAATGCTATGTTATGTTATGTTAGGCTTCAAAGGCTCCAGTTAGACTCACCGTCCTATGCTGGGTGCTACAAAAGCGTGCAGTTTGGAAGTGGACTGATGAGTAAACGTTGTCTTCCACCTAAGCTGTCCGTAGGAGATGAGTGGGTTACTGAGGTGAGAACAGTTTACTGATAAAAATCCAAGCATATATCACTGTTCCAACTGTATTTGGTTTTCCTGGCCAGATTTCGGTGGCGAGGGGGCTGTAGGGGTGACTTCTGCAAGAAGCTGCTAGAAGCTTCCCCTAAGTCTGATAGAGCCAATGCCAGCCAGCTCCAAAGACAGACTCGCTTCTGGCCAAGGCTGAGCCTATCAGTGATGATAGGATAGGAACGCCTCTGTGAAAATGTATTTAAGAAGCATGGAAAAAAAATAACTGCACCACACAACAACTGGCAGAGAGACAGAGAAGTGAGAATATGTGAAGAATCCAAGGTCAATGAAGAAGAAGGGGTAAGTATGTGCTCCAGGCACCAGAGCAGAGGTTCCCCCAGACTGTGGTGAAGACCATGGAGAAGCAGGATGTCCCCCTGCAGTCCATGAAGGTGACATGGTGTAGATGGCCACCTGTAGCCCATGGAGGACTGCATGCTGGAGCGTGTGGACCCTGTGGGAATCCCACACTGGAGTAGGTTGGCTGGCAGGACTTTTGTGATGCTCCACAGGTCTTACACTGGAGCAGTTTCCCCCTGAAGGACTGCATCCTAGAATTACTTTGAGGTGAATTGCCACTTATGAGAGGACTCACGTTGGGGCAGTTTGTGAAAAATAGCCTCACAAGGGGTGGGTTGCCCCTTGTGAGGTGTCTCACGTTGGTCAGTTTGTGATGAATCGCCCTTCATGGGACGACTCACACCAGAGACGAGAGTGTGAAGCTTGTCTCACATGAGAGGGACGCCAGAATGGCCCTGGGGATGTGTGAAGAGTCCTCCCCTGGACAAAGAAGAAGCAATGGAACCAACATTGGAGGAACTGACGGTAACCCCCATTCCCTGTCCCCCTGTGCCACTCGGGGAGAGGAGATGGGTAAGCTTGGACTGATGTTGAGCCCAGGAAGAAGGGAGGGATGGAGGGAAGGTGTTTTTCTTTTAAGATTTGTTTGTTTTTCCTATTTCTCACTACTTTTCTCTGATTTGTTCTTTTAATAAATCTAACTAATTTCCCCAAAATCGAATCTGCTTTGCCTCAAATGGTACATGCAGGTGATCTCCCTGTCATCATCTCAAACCTTGAGCCCTTTGATATACTTTCCTGCCCCTCACTAGCAGAGAAGGGGACATGATAGAGCAGCTGTGTGGGCACCTGGCTTCTGGCCAGGGTCAAACCACAACAGCAACAAAAAGCAGATGTGAGAAAGCACTAGAGTTTAAACTAGCTTGACTGACTATAATTTTAGTTAGAAACCTGCATGTGTAAGAAGCACCACATAAAAAGAAAAGAAAACAAAAAAACCCCCAAAACACCCACAGAGGAATAGAAACATGGTTCATGACTGAACAAACACTGAAGCAGCAACTTGCTGAGGAAGCATAAAGAGCTTTTGAATGAAAAGGACTTAAAGTTGAAGCAAAGAAGCTCTACACTATTGTTTGATTCTTGTTGCAGAAAATCAAAGACTTTGTTTACTGCTTGTGAATAGCTATGATTTTTCCCGGAGACAAAATCAACTTATTTCAGTTGGAAGCAGCATGTGGAGCCTTGAAACCTGTTAAGATGCTCTGGTCAAAAACATTGTATAAGAGACATAACTTTTCCTGATAGGGTTAATATTAAAGTGGCAGTAGAGCCACTTTGAGGGCTGATATCTCACTCCTGCTGCAGAATGTCACTTTGAATCTATGACTTAGGGCTTTTACCTTCTTAATTTTCACTTGATTCTTGAATACCAGAGATGTTTAATCTGGGAAGAAAAGCAAAATTTTTTCCAGAAAGTTATTTTCGGAATTTGCCTATGCATTTTTAATGTTTTATACAGAAATTTTAATGTAGCAAAATTCCCTAAAGTGAAGTTTTGGATTGAAAAATCTCTTGTATCGTTACTTTTAAGAGCTAATAACCCCCTTGCCTTTTAGGGTGGTCTTAGTCAGAGTTTCTTGATCTCAGACCTCATCTGAAGACTCTCGGTCAAATGGTCTCTGTGATGTTGTTTTATCTCTTCTCCGTTGTTGTAGATATTAATCAAATAATATTTCCATGTATATTTCATATCTCTACAATATTTAGAACACACTGCAGTGAAATCTTCTTTATCCTCGTTTAGACCCCCTGTGTTGCCTGATCTAGTTAAGAGGCCTCCATGCCTGTGATAGGGAGGTTGAATTAAATGATCTCTAAGGTCCCTTCCAGCCTAGGCCATTCTGTGATTCTACTTGGCTGAATATGCTTAAGGCTTGTGATGACGTACAGATATTAGAGGTTGAAATTCATGTTTATGAGTTTGGCACTTCAACATCTGTGGAGCAGATTGATCAAAGCCATCTTCACTACACTATCCTTCAGTCATCTTAGAGGTCCTTACTTCTACTTTTGTCAAAGCTTGGAGAAAATCAGATTGTATGTGCAACTTCCTATGCCTGCAGTCCTCTGAGTGCAAATCTCTATGGAAAACCCTAACACATTTCTTTCCCTTGTGAGATGCCTCTCCTTTATCTGGCTTTGATCTAACACAGCATGAAGATAGAAAATGATGGCTGGAACTGCAGGGCTGTCATCTTCCTGAGAACGTTTTTTTAAAAATTACCTTTTCCTTCATGTGTTTTCCTAGTAAGTCTGAAATGCAAAATGGTGGGTACATGAGGAAATAGTTTCTGACTCAAGCAAAATTTACATCAAATATTCAAGCACAGAAATATTATATATATGTCACCTTGGTTTTGCATTTGGACTATAATTTCTATATGTTTGCATTTCTTTTTATTACTGAGGAACAAATACACAAAAAGCATTTGACATATATTTTCATTAACAATATTTTCTGATATTTCTGATGTTTTCTTATATTTATCAAATAATGAATGAATGACATAACAACATAACATAAGCAATGCAACATATAACAATATAAAGTACATTAGTTTACTCTTGATTTAAGAAAAAACATGATAGGAAGCTTAAGGTTCTTCTGCCTCATTGGAGTAGGATTATATCAACTTTTCTATTTCGTTCACGAGGTTTTTATCGAGCATTACAGAATCATAGAATGGTTTGGGTTGGAAGAGTCCTTAAAGATCATCTATTTCCAATCCCGCCACCATGGGCAGGGACATCTGTCCCTCTAGACTAGGTTACTCAAAGCCCCATCCAACCTGGCCTTGAACACTTCCAGAGACTGTGCATCTACAGCTTCTTTAGGCAACCTATTCCAGTGCTTCACTGCTCTCACAGTAAAGAACTACTTCCTTACATCTAATCTAAATCTATCCTCTTTCACTCTGAAACCATTACCCCTTGTCCTATCACTACGCTCCCTAATACAGAGTTACTCACCATCTTTCTTTCAAGCCCCCTTTAAGTACCGGAAGGCTGCTACAAGGTCTTCCTGGAGCCTTCCCTCTTTCAGGCTGAGCAGCCTCAACTCTCTAAGCCTGTCTTTATAGGGGAGGTGCTTCAGCCCCCTGATCATCTTTGTGGCCCTCTCTGGATTTGCTCCAACAGGTCTATGTCCTTTTTATGTTGGAGGTCACGGAGCTGAACACAGCACTTCAGGTGGGGTCTCAAGAGATTGGTGTAGAGGGGGAGAATCACCACCCTCAACCTGCTGGTCATGTTTCTTTTGACACTGCCCAGCATAGAGCTGGCTTTCTGGGTTGCAAGTGCACATTGCTGGGTAGTGTTGAGCTTTGTCACTTGGAGAGGGAATTTGTCATCAACACATTCCAGAAACCTCCTGGATCCCTTATGCCCCGCTGTGTTGCCCCTCCAAGGGATATTGTGGTGGCTGAAGGCCCCCACAAGGACCAGGGTTTGTGAATGTGATGCTGCTCCTATCTGTCTATAGAGGGCCTCATCTGCTCCTTCTTCCTGGTCAGGTGGCCTGTAGCAGATCCTCACTAAAATGTAACTTGTCCCAGCCCTCCTTTTAATACTGACCCAGTACTGACTGTCAACCTGCTCTTGATCCATCCCTAGATGGAGCCATGCACTCCCACTAGTCATTGACATAAAGGGCAACACCCCTTCCTCATCTCCCCTGCCTGTCCTTTCTAAAGAGCCTGTACCCTTCCATTCTGACACTCCTGTCAAAGCAGTCATCCCACCACGTCTCTGTAATGCCAATAAGGTTGTAGCCTTGCAAGCATGTGCATGTCTCTAACTCCTCTTGTTTATTCCCCATGCTACGTGTGCTTGCATAAAGGCATTTAAATTTTTATAAGTAATTATCCCTTAACTGTTTTCTGGTAAACTATTTAGGGGTAGGTGACTGCAAAACAAATTTGGATCATGGTACAGACAGCAACATCAGAAAAACAAGCATAAATGTTAAGACTGTTTGCCCCTTGGAACTAGAAATCCAAATAAGTAGCAAATGCAGCCTAAACATCAAGAAACAGTCATGACAGTGTTTTACACAAAAGCCTACTGTGGCTTCTCCTTCAGTATGACTTTATATAATATCTTGAAGGTTTTCTGAGAATAAAATCTTGTGCATATGGTTTAGTGGTGGCCTTTATACTTCCCTGGGAATTTATGTTCTTCATGCATTAACTCATTCACAGATGAAAGGCAGACCCAGTAATATCTTTGTGATCAAGGCAGAATGGTTTATATGGACTTTTTTTTTTTTACTCTCAGCAAAGATAATCACAGTCAATCAATTTCTCAGCAGCCATAGTTAGCCTTACTTGTCAAAACAGGCTCTTTGGATGAGCTTGCTTCCCTGCTGCTGCTTTGATAGTGGCTTCATATATTGAAGTCCAGCTCTTGAAGGACATGGTGCTGTGCCCCAGTTCCTCCTCAGTGAATATTTCAATGAACATGACATCTACACAACTGCCTCTGATCTAAATTAAATTTCTTTCTCTACTCTCTTATTTCTCTTTAATAGTGTCCGTTCAAAGAAAAATTTTGCTGGGAGCTAGAAAATAAATATGTTTCCTCTTCATTGTTTCCCTATCTCTTCTTCCTCCAAAATGGAACAGAGAGAAAAAAATTTAATTTAATTAATACTAATTAATTTATTTTTTCATAAAATAACTACCTTCTTCTCTCTCCCTCTCTCTTTTTCTATGTATTTGGAAAAGTCACAAAAGTGAAAAACAGTACCATGAAATCAATTCAAGTTTTGCTGTTGACTTCAATAAAATTAATTTTTATCTGATTACTTGTATGATGTTTTTCCTTGAAGTTAATAGAAGTTACCTTGATTATAAAAACTCATATTCTAGATTAGTGTATTGGGATCAAAACTAATTATATAGCCTGTAGTAAAACCTCAGTGACTGAGAAATATGAAATACAGACTTTAACAGAAAACTTATAATATTTCAGGTATTATTCACCAGTCCAGCTTTCTCAAATACATACGTGTATGTTTTAGACCTAACTATTACGAGTTAATTTTGCAAGCCTTGTGCTGCCAGAGCACAGAGGCGGAATTTGTGAACTCATCTTTCTTATTCTCATCATTAATGAAAGGCTTATACTGCACACTTCCATTCCAAGCCCTTGATAACTTTCATTAAAACTGTTTCCTTTTTTTGAATATTACATGATCTGGGAATAGATATTCTCAGAAGGTAGAAGCAGCAAGTGAAATTCACCAGTACAAAATGAGCAAATGAAGCACCTTTGCTTTTTGTTGGGAAAATATGATCTGCATGGGAAGTGCAAAATGAAGATTTTAATTTTAATACAAAAGATGTGGAAAACTCACCAGTGCTGACTTGCTCTCTTGAAATCATCTCATTCACCAGAGGGATCACTATTGCTTATATAAGGATGATCACGTAAACACTGTTGCCATGCTTTATTTTTTAACAGATATAAATTTGAAACGGATATTACAAGACTTCAGAATAACTTTTGTTTACATTGCACTCACTTCTGTACTTTGGAAACTAACATTACATTGTCCAGGTGACTTTTCTCATTGTGGATTAAAAGTCCAAGACTTCTGCTGCTGACACAATTAGAGTATAGATCTTCTAAACAGTTTGTTACATGCATGCAAAACTGATTAATAAGCTTAGGTTGCAAAAGTGCATTGCAATGTTATTCCTTTGATGCTTCTTTTGGCAATCTGTAGTTGATTTAACCTAATTCAGTAAGTACGTGTACAAATGCATCAATATGACCAAAGAGACAAGCACTGTCACTGGCAGACAGGGCCACATCTTAGCATTAAGTTTTTATGCTGCTTTACATAATGTTTTTGCTCAGACTTTAACTAGACCTGGAGGAAAGTGAGGGCTGTGCATGCTATTTGTGTGCTAGTTGTCACAAAGAACGCCCAGAAGAAAGTGGAAGTAGAGACATCTGTTCGACAATGTTGTTCTTTGCAGTGTCCCAAAGAATCACTTGATTATTGTAAGTATGTGTTGCAGTTGGTGAAAGGAGCTCTTAGATGGCACATGAACTTTTCCCAGGGAGAGAGTCACATGAGCAATGTTGGACTATGCGAGCGCCTGGCAGGCTGTGAGTTTTTCTGTCTATGAATGCATGAGGAGAGGAGGAAGCAGTGATGACTAGGAGTCTTTCCTGATGACCTTTCATCAGTAAATTCCGCAGAGACATAACGGTTCTTCAATGCAGTTACCCATACACTTTTCTGGATGAAGACCCGTCCTGAAACTGCAGGAGGAAAAATAAGAGGCAGATATCACCAAATGTGCCACTGTGTATTCTTTATGTACATTGAGAAGATTACAGATAGGAGTTTTCCTTTACATGCTCTGGAAAGAAGTTGGCGTAAATATAACAGTTCCCATGTCTGACTGAAACTTGTGGTGCTGAGAGGGAGTCACCACACAAAAGCAGTCCAGAGAACGCCAGCAAAGGGTCCCTCTGCAGACAGTTTTCCAGGGAAGTGAACAGAATATGTTGGAGAGATCATAAAAGCATTCCATAACTAGAAGCATGAGCATGGGAGTAAAATCTGGGGGTTTCTTGAAGGTATCAGATGATAATGCCCAGAATAAGGAAAATTCCATCATATCCAAGATATGTTTCTAAGAAGTGATTGTCAATTAAGTGGCTATGAGAATCATTGACAAATTGATTTTTATTTTAAAACTCAGGAAAGAGTCATAGTCACAAAGTACATGATAACACAGCTAAGAACCTTATTTTTTTCATTTTTTTTTTTACTGTCTTATACTTTGGGCCTTGTTCTCTTTGTATCAAGTAGACACGGCAATTTCCATCTCCATCTTCTCCTAGCCACAACATCACACACTCTACACCTTTGCTCTTTTTGAAGCCCATTTCCCATGCTTCTTGTTTCATCTTACTGAAATTTCATTGCAGAGGGTTCCCATCTTGTCGTGTTGTGCTCTTACTCACTCTCATTTCCTCTAATTGACAGCATGTACCTCAGAAAGAGAGGAAAATGAAACTGAATAAATACAAACCACCATACAAAAATAATTTACTGTTCTGTTCTGAAAATTTTGAAATCTGATACTCAGAGAACCTCTACAACCTGGGAATATTGGGAAGCAGGAACAACTCCTACAAGCATATAAAACTCTTGTTCCTAACTTTGTGTGGTTGGGGAAGAAAGTGCTCAACGCAGCCTCACTTTTATCTACAAAGAAATGTTGTCATTAGTCCAGAACTGAATGTTGCCCATTCTGGGCCTTAAGCCAGGATGATTCAGTAAGGAGAGAGGGAGCCTATGTTTGGAGAGAGAATGAGGAAATATTTCTCCAGCAGGTTGATTTAAAGGGAGGCAACTGCCTGAAACTGCTGAGGGAGGTGACATTGTACAGTGGATCTTGGAGGAGAGTGGTTATTTGACACCTGATGCAGACAGACATAGGTGTGTAATAAATGGAAAAGTATATGAAAAATGTTCTTGCATACATTTCTGAAGCATTGAGATCCTGTATATTTTGTGGAATGATCTTCTTCCTCTGTAGTTTAATACGTGTTAAATAACAAGCTGAATCCTTGTAGCCTCTGGGGAAATTGCACAGGGACAAAGCACTTCCCTCTGGTGTGTCCCCTGGTGAAGAATATTCACTGGCTTTCCAGTTCAGACAAACTTGTAGGAGACTCAGTAACATGATCAGAGTTTAATGAAAACCAAAAAATCCAAGGCTAAGTTCCAGGAGATCTGAGTACAGTATTTTGCACAGCACAGTAGATAATTCATGGAAAAGTTAATCCAAAGAACTGCAAGACATCTTCTCTTCTGCCTTGACGCTTCTCCAAGTCCCTGTGTAAATGATCTGCCAACAAACACTGCTGTTACAAATGGGAGACCAAGGGATTTCATTTTTATGCATCAAAGTGCAGCATTTCCTAACGGGCACTGATTGCTTTAGTTTGTCATCCCAGCAAGCTTCAGTTCAGTGCACTGACAGAGAGGCTGTACGTGTCAAAGCTGTTGGAAGTACTCCAGTAGGTAGTGTGGTGAGTCTGGTGCTAAGATGCTTTGAAGATATGTCATAACATGAATTTGACAGAGCTGGTTACAGATACATATTGTCTACATGAAGGAGCATGACCACAGGTCAGACCAACAGAGACCCTGGGTGCCGCTCCAGGCAGTGTCCACTGCCCATGAATAAGGGCTTGTTGGTGTGGGTTCAGGGGCACACCTTGTTGGCACCTTCCTGCCCCATCTTTCATTTATTGTGCTGCTTTCCTAACAGACCTTCAGCTCAGGCACTAAGTCCAAGAGCCATGACTTTTCCCAGAGCTGTTTGTAACTTTCTCTGAGGACTGTCTGTGCATTGACCTTTTGTTG
Source organism: Apaloderma vittatum (assembly GCF_000703405.1). Taxonomy (NCBI): domain Eukaryota; kingdom Metazoa; phylum Chordata; class Aves; order Trogoniformes; family Trogonidae; genus Apaloderma; species Apaloderma vittatum. Next base: position 10,260 of record NW_009701866.1, read on the forward strand.
TCTTGATGCTAAGCAAATTTTCCAGAAGGCACAAATCCATTTCTGATGCATGTTTTTTTCAGAGTCGACTTCTTCCCAGTCTGCTAAGGGGTTAAGGATGTCCCTGCCAAAGATACATCATTTAATCCTAGACAATAGTGAAGAAGTTGTTAAAAATATTCTTTTCTGCATAACAGGGCACTGTAATACACAGAGTATATGACACTTTAAATCTACTAAATTTCAAATCTACTAAATTTCACTATCTTTATGCACGATATAGCATATAGAAATTTTTCTCAGTAAACATTATTAGCATGTATTTGGTGCAGTAAGTCGGGAAGGACAAGATCTTATGTAGCTTTGGGAGAGATATGAATCACAGTTATTTTATATCCTTATGAGAAAACATTATAATGCATGTAAGTCTCTACCCTAAACTGTAACTTGTTTAACAGCATTTTCTCTTTCCACATTCCTCCATGGACTCAGCTGATATGACCTTTCCCCTTGTCTTAAATCATTGCATAATGCTGAAATACGTTGTTAAATTCTTCTTGTTTCACCATACTTTCCTGCAGTCAACAATTGAAATAACACCTGTAAATGTTTTGTACATGGGTTGGGTAAGCCATAAAATATTTTGTGAGATGCAAAGGCAATATGTAAAGGCTTTGGATGTTTACAGTAACAATTCATATGAAACCAATTTCTGAACAAGACAAAATACAAAGGGGAAAAATAGAACAGACAAAAGCTTCAGGATAAAATATTACATTTGGAAAAGATGGCAGAAGCCTTGAGTTATGAGAAAAGATTTATTAGCCCATGCAAATAGAAATCTGAGAGAAATTGGAAGTCATGCAAAGTCACTAGGGATTACTGCTGCAGATACTGGAGATGTTTGAGAGACAAGCTTATTTTGGTCATACAGGTCATGTATACACTCAGAGAAGTGAGCTGTGAAATGAAAGAACACATTTTTAAAGGACAACGTAAAAGAGCAAATAAAATGCTGATTGTAAACATCCATGTAACCTCCTTGAAAGTCTTGAAGTGCTTGTGATGGTTTTATATGTGAAGTGATGAATATCTTGAGTTTCACCAAATTACAAGTAACATTGATGCATTTTATTAAGGGAGAGAGAGAGAAAGAAAGAACTAGAGAGACATGGAGAAGAAAATCAAATGTGAACCAAAGAAACAACGTGAGCCGCTTGTCACAATCTGGCATTTAGCTTTCATTAGTATCTCATATATGAATTTTAATATAGCCAAATATAAAACCTTCTTGTTATAGAGTCTTATATAAGAGAAGAGGTGAAAAGCTATTGCAGATGAAATGTTGGAAATTTTTCCACTGACTCCAATGGCATCATTGACTTCACAGAGACATTCTATGTTTAAATAAGGGGATGTCATAGCTAAGGGTTGAGGGCTGAACTGTATGTTCATTGGCAGGGACTAATATAGTTCCAGCACACCTGTATCCTGACTTCAGTCTTTGCTATATAATGTATACCTGTCTTAAATTACTGCAGATTTGTCCACAGTTGATATATATTTTCTTTAATCTAATTAAAATATCTTTGAGGCAAAGATTGACCTTGATCATGCAAATTTGCTATAACAGTGTGTTGTGCATTAAAATCTGAAGAGACTTCCATTTAATCCACATATCTATATTGATTGAATTACAAAAGTATTTTGAGGCTGTCATGAGGAACAGTATGGAAATGAATGGTGTTATTGTTGTCTTATAATTTAACATGCAAATAAAATCACCAAGAGCATGGCGATTTTGTTTTAATGTTGTCTTGAGAGTGTTGCAAATTGACTGAAAATATAAAAATTAAATGGCTTGGAAAACAGTGATCGGAATCTGGTTGTTGTTAAATAAATCTGGGAACATCCTGACCTTCCATACAGCCAGATGTGGAAAATGTACTTCAAAGTCTTTAAGACAGAGCTTACGGCATACAAGATTAATGAATGCTGTTTCTGAAGGAAATACGGGGCCTCATAATCTTGGAATCTGTGAAAGAAAGGCATATATGTGAAGTACGAACAACACAGAATTTCTTGGTAAAAGGAATAGTGCCGAAAATCGAAGATGCACATTACAAGTGCTTTGCACAGAGAGCATGTTCACATTAAATTTTTAACATTTTGTCCTCCTTGCTTTTCTCCTTTAAAGAGGAACAAAAAAAACCCCCAAACAACAGCACAACTCATACCAAATCAGTTCTACTTTATGCAGCAAAATGGATGAGCAGGTGACTTTAAGAATTGGTAACAAGATATGAAGACTTTTATCTTCATCTTTTATCTTCATGATTTAAATGCAGTTTAGGTTAATGGTGATAGAAATCTGTTCCCAAGAGACTGCTGCTCAAGTGAAATGCCCATTGGTCATTTTGGTACTGCCTCAGAACCCTACGTAAGTGCATCTTAATAAACAGCATCACAACTATCACCTCTGCAGCCTCTGCTAACAAGTTAGAAAATAGTCCTGGGGAATGCAACACTCTCTCTAATAAATCATTCCCTTGTGAGACCTGGGACACACTGAGAAAAAAATGTGGGTAAAGCTTTCAGTATTTTTTTTCCTATAGATGTTCTTGCACGTACACATGAGTATTTGCCTGTTTTAGATCTAGAGCAGGAA
>NW_009701866.1:12937-32930 GCF_000703405.1 Apaloderma vittatum
CAAGGAGGCCCCATCAGTCAGGCACGCAGCATTGGATGAGGTGAACTTTGTTCAGGGATAAACTTTTAGCAATTCTAGTCATCAACATACACATTTACATTCAACTATTTATCTTATCCGTATCAAGAAAAAAAATCACTCCTCAACCCCACCTTGTCTGTACTTAAATAAATGAATTCCAAATAGAATTACTGTCAAACAAGTCAGCAGTTCTGTAGCTCTAATGAAAGCTTTTTCCCCTTGGCCCCTCCTTGCAAACACTTAAGTAAATTAGCACAGGACAGACAAAACCATGCAGAGATCAAAGGAGTAAACCATACTAAATGGAATAGGACTATTAATGTCCTCCTTTTAGACAGAAAATTAACTTTTGCTTCTGTTTTCTGAAGGTGTAGTCCCACTGTAAAGGCTGTCAATTAACTCCACCCATCAGAGGATCTGTGCACCTGCTTCTTCTGCAGGACATTTATCTGGCATGCAAGAGCTCAAATCTGGCGTTTCAAATCCTAAAAAATTTTGAATTCCCTAGTTGTGATGTTAAGGTCTCTCTTTTCCTGATTTACCCACTTTTCCTATATCTTCTGGAGAGATTTTCTTAGCCTTGTCTGTTCCAAAACACCTTGTCCAGAAAATTCCGAAGTCTGCTAATCATTTCTGTATTTTTTTTTGTATTGCATCTTTACCTGACTATTTCTACTGCCCTTCCACAAACAACGCCCTGGATTTCTTAAATGAAGGAGGTTACAATACTCCCCAATGCTGTCTTTATGTCTCAGCTTGTCTTTTTCATATTATAATGTACCACTGCTGTGTTGGTTTTGTTGTCTAGTTATGAACCTTTAGAAATTAACCGGGTTTTTCATCTAAACATTGGTAAAATTGATAGCCACTGAGTAATGAGTAAATTCATTAGCTGCTCTGGAAAGTCCTTTCCAGTGCCAGGAGTATGACCAGGATTGCCCTCTCATGAGCTATGCATGTGTGAATATAGTGCTTGGGAAAAAACCAAAACAAAACAGAGGTGGGGCTTTTAGTTATGGAAAGAATGAATCCTTCAGAAAAGTACAGATCTGGCATTCCAGACAATTCCCAATACTAGGAAAGGCATCTGGAGCTCGGAAATGCCACCTCACAACCCAGAAGCAGAATTCATCAAGGTAGAGACCACCAATGTTTGGTCACCCTTTTTTTGAGCACCTTTTTAGGATGGAGCCTAGCAACTTGCTTGTATGATCTTCAGAAAACAGCATGTGAGAATGGCCACTGTTGCTTCCAGACAGGGTTGAGCAAAGCAAGGCATGATAAGAGAATTCATGTGCCTCACAGCCAGGCAGCTAATGAAGGAGATAAATGTCCTTCTCGGGAACAGAAGAGGTCAAATTCTGTGAGCCCAAAAGAAACAGTCCTCATCTGCTATATAGCCCTTCGTCTGGGGTTCATTAAGGAGAAGATATTAAGAAGATGGTAATGCCTTGCAGAAAAGTGTTTTACCTCTTTCTCTGTGTGCTTTCTACTGGAAGGGACTTTGCAGAGCTCTGAAGGCAACTGCCTGCCTGGAGCTGTGCCAGAAAAGCCAGTCCAGTCCTCCCTCTCCAGCTCCGTGAAACAGAGGGCTGACTTACATTGCCCCAACTAAAAGAGCTACTTAATTTAAATACCTTGAGGCAGGGACTTGATTTAATTTCAAGGCCTCCAAGTTCCTGCTGGTTAGAGGAACGGTTTGTCTCAGCAAAAGGCAAGGTCAAAGGCAGGTTTGAATGCATTGCAGGCTTGAGGGCATTTTAACCCTTCAGAGTGGGCATTTCTTTAACCTTGCACTTCTTGTTGGTTTATGAGAAATGGATCTAGCTAAAAAGAGCACTCAGCAACTACTGACAATCACTTCAACGGCATTTTGCAAAGGTAAAGAAGCTCACTTCTTTTTTGTGTTTTCATTTTTCCCCTCTCAGGCTTTTTACAGTCTTAGTGTTTGCTGAGTTAGTGGCGCAATCCAAATTTCTTCAGAGTGGTATCTTTGTGCAGAACCGTGAAATGTCAAAAGTTAAGATGCTGTGAAATGAACATCTGTTATTATAATTCATAGTATTCTCCCCAACAGACATGCAGCCCACAAAATAATCAAACATAACAACCAGCCAAGTCTACCATGATCTGACTTCATCTTACAATAGCCTGCCCCTCAACACTGACTCATCCCCATGATAAATCACTCAAGCTAACCCACTTTCTCTCTCATTCTCTTTATTTTGTGCTCCTCTTGGATTACTTTTCTTTCAGCACTCTGCTACTTGGCTGCTGTCTTTGGGTTGGGAGAGGTATTTTGCTTGTTTTCTTCTGACTGTGGCTTTAGCAGATATCTTTCTTTGAAATGACACAAAATGGTTGTTCCTCTTTTTTGAATGACTGATTTCTTGTGACATACACGACACTTGTCAGCACTCGCTTGTGAGATACATGTGAGCGCTGGAGAGCTTTGAAGGAATAAAAATAAGTCAACGCCAGAGAAGAACACCCAAAAACTCAGGTGCTGTTTGTTCCTTGGGACATTTGAGTGTTAAATTGGAACTGAAACCACCTCATTTACAGCCTTCCAATTCCACATTTCTCATTCTGTTCTTATTAGAACAGAATGAAAAACAGCTGTTTATCAGCTCATAGTTTGCTTTGCTAATTGTGGTTTTGGCAAACGAATGAGATTTCCTCTTTTGTGCTTCTTGTATTTTCCATAGTACCAAAGTCTATTAGGGGGGAAGAGTACTGAATATTAATTCCAGACACTGTACTGTAAAGTTGTACCTGGAAGATGCATTAACATTCCAGTTCAAATACATTAACATTCCTAGACCCTGGCCTGACCTCACTTGTGCTGATTTTACACTTATATAACTGCTGACTGCTAAAGAGTTGTCCTTAATTTACACTGCATTGCTTATACTGAGTGTTTGCAAGTACATTTACAAATGCTTGGTTATTTACTGTACTTCAATTTATAATCTTATTTAGTAAAGAAGAGGGGGTTTATCATTCATCTTTTGAGGCTGTTTGATGCATCACAATAGATAGCACATTTTTAAATTATTTTTCTTACTTTTTTTTTCTTTTAGTATTTGTCCTCTGAATCATCCTTCTTAAACAATATTCCCACTATTTATGTGAAAGACTTTTTCTACTTCTTTGATGTGCATCCTTTTCTAGGTCTGGTAAGGCATTTCTTACGCAAGGACCAGAAACATTCAGTAGCTTGTTTCAGTCAGCATGAAAGCCAGCAGCAGAATGGAGACAATCAGCTCTGAACCAACAGACCACATTTCCCCACACTTTTCACTGTGCTTATCTTGACTGCTTTGAATCCTCTGAACTTCTGAGTCAAATAAGGAATTTGCTAGATACTAATTAATAAATCGTCCTGTTCTGTGACCAGTCAAATGTGTGTGCGCTTTGCTTTCCCACTTTTATGTGTACCCAGGGGGAATAAAATTACTTGTATTTTAAATTTAAAAAAAAAAAATTTAAAAAAAGTCATTAACAGCCTTCTGCTGTTTACCACTGATAATTATTGAATGAGAGTGAAATGAATGGAAAAACAGTGTTTCTAGACTTACCAGGTCTAACTTCCATTTTTCTACAAGGTAAGTGCTCTCAGGGCAGGATAGGTGAAGAAGTGGATTTATTGTCATTCTTCATCCTTTAAATGAAAGGAAAGGAAACGGAGAAGAAATGATCTGTCAGTATTCTCAGGATTATTTTCTTCTAGTATATGTATTTTGAATGAATTATAGAGCTTCTGATAAAAACATGTAGACCAGACAAGACTAGCAGGAAATAGCAACAACAAATCTGAGGCAATATATCATAGAACTCTCAAGAGTAATTTCCTCAGAATCAGACAAGTAATCCCAACACGTATTTTATTTTGTTTACCCATAGCATCTTACTGAAAAAAAATATAAATTGTGTCATGCAAATACTATTTCACTGAAAGAATAATAGTGATTAGTTATATTCTTATCATAGTCCTGTGTTGTCTTGTCAGCTGCTAGTACTGTTCAGGAATACCTTTTCTCCCCATTTTGTTGTATAGTGATTCAAACAAAGCTATTATTTTGAGCTGCTTTATCATTTGATTTTAAATACAGTCAGCTGTTTCCCATTGATTTACAAAGGCAGGACTGTTGATTAAAACATGAGTTAGAAAGCATCTCACTCCAGCATGGGGAAAAACTCGCTTGTCTTCTTAGAACTGTTTGGAAGATTTCCAGCAAACTGGATCTCAGCTGGCAAATGGTGACTCAGCAGAACTGAAGCTTTCTATGGGATCATGATGATTACATGACAAGACTGGAAACCTGGTAGGTAGGTAGGTAAGCAGGTTCTAAGATAAGACCAGACCTACCTGGCTGAATACTGTAATACACACTTCTTGAGCTCCCAATTTTATCAGAATGGCCTATGTCCCTTGCCATCTCACTGGCTTGAAATTTTTTCAGGAAAAAATATGTGCTATGATGTTGTACATTTCCAGTTTTGTGTGTGCTTGGGTTTATTCTTACCCCTCTCAAAAAAAAAAATCCCAAATTTTTCATAAGTCGAGCATAAAGATTCCTGTGTAGCTTTATCCTCTTGTACTTGGAAATTCAAACTCAGCATACTTCTTAGTCTACTGCCAGCCCTCTAGTCAACTATGAGTAATTATAATTGATCAAATATTTCCCATATGCCATTTGTAAATCGTAAGAGCCAGACTTGAATGTACTGAAGTGAATTTCAGCTCTGTGACATCAATGTAATGAGGTGAATTAACATCAATTATTGACTGTGATGCTTTCCTGTTAGTCTTTGACATCCAGCTATTCACCACTAGCAGACATGGACAACTATCAGATGTGACAGATGTATATATGAGGAGAGTTCCTTTCTGTTTTAAAGGTGCTAAAGTATGCTGAAAGCTCTGTCCTATAATCTCCCCACATCACATTGCTGGTTTTGTCATCATTATTAATATTGCTATTATCAATGTGTTACTACAGCTAGTTTTATTCTCTAATCTGTTGTAGTCATGCACAGATATCAGAGAATTCATTATTTCCTTTGTCTTGCCACTATTTCTAAGACTGACAATAACTTACTTTAAATGACTAAATCCAAAGAACACATTTTGAGAAACTTTTCAGTTATGGTAAATTATGATTAGCGAGTGCTAATCAGTTGTGTTCACTGAAGAAATTGTTGTTTAATCAGTTTTTTACATCCTTTAAAGAAACAATTGGATCTTCTCTTGGGACAGTGATTCAGGGGATTAGGAATGGTTTATCTACAACCTTTTATCTCTTAGTTTGCCATATAAAAAGGACTCAAAATTTCTTGTCCCTGAAAGTTGCTAATATTCCACTTTGTGGCTTAAATTTGTTTGCATAGTCACAGAGATCATATGTTCTGGCTGCCAGTCTTTGATCTACCTGTTGTGAGAAATGACCAAAACCATGTTCAAGGCCACACATTCTTATCTGCAGTACTTGTAGAAGGTGATGGCAGAGAGAGAAAGAGAGGAAAGCCTGAACCTTCGAAAGTCCTTGCATATGTATTATAATGGTTATTTATGCATAATGCAGGTTGGCAGTCACAGTCTGTAACCCGACAGCATCAGGTATTCCATCTGCTGTCGTCACAGATGCAAAATTTAGTTCCCTAAATATAGTTTTCTGATGCCATTTTAAATACTGTGGCCTCCTACCTCACTCTGGAAGGGCAGAGGTGTCTTACATGTCCTGTGTCATGTCTTAACCTCAAGAAATCTTTGAATCTTTAGGAGAAAACTAATGGCACAGGACATTGTCGCTACCTGATGTTTAGCAATTGAAATATACCTCATGACGAATAGCCCTCATCTGTCCCCAATGCAATGGGATTTCTAACCAAAGACATTCATTTGGTCACTGCCTTACAGTACAGGCAGACCTGTCGTGGGCATCACACATGGATGTAGGTGCACTGGGTTAAGGAAAGGATCACACCAGGCTTCAGCATATTCTCTGGATGAGCTCCTGAAGAAAAAGCAGTCATAACCTGATAAGCAGGGGGAATTTATTCTCTTGCCTGAATACAGGTATGCATTCATTTAAGATTTATTTTCCGTGAAAACTAACGCATATGACTTTTCATCAGTTTTAATAAGGAAATAATGTTGTTTGGTTTAGTCTGAATAGTAAGCATAGACGTGAAGACACCAGCATAATAACTAAACACATAACCATGGGCATATTTCAGTACTATTTTTGCAGCATATTGAAAGGACAATACAGAAAGCTGTGGTCAAATATGGATTTTATTTCAATATTGTATTCAGAGGTTACTTAATTAGATATATATAATAGAATCATAGATTTGTTTAGATTGGAAAAGACCTTTAAGATCATCAAGTCCAACTGTAAATCTACCAATGTCAGATACACCACTAATTTGTTTTTATATTAATTAGCCAAGCATTAGTTCCAATATCTGTTTCACCAACTCAATAAATTGCAAATAAATTAACCTCTTTGCAAAAAAACAATATTCAGGAGTATTTTCACAAGAGCACATGCAGTCTTGAAAGGCAAACTAGTCCAGGAATGCTGGACATTCTTCAAGAAGGAAATATTAAAGGTGCAGGAGCAGGCTGTCTCCGTGTGCTGAAAGATGAGCTGGCAGGGAAGAAGATTGGCCTAGCTGAACAGAGATTTGGCTAGAACTCAGGAAAAAAAAAAGAGAGTTTATGACCTTTGGAAGGATGGACAACTCAGGAGGACTACAAAGATGTCATGAGGCTATGAAGAGAGAAGATTAGAAAGGCTAAAGCCCAACTAGAATTTAATCTGGCAATGGCTATAAAAGACAACAAAAATTGTTTCTATATATACATTAGAAACCGAAGGAGGGCTGAGGAGAGTCTATATCCTTTGTTGCATGCAGGGGGAAATATAGAGACAAAGGATGAGGAAAAGGCTGAGCTACTCAATGCCTTTTTTGTCTCAGTCTTTGATCTCTAGGTACCCAGCCCTGAGAGCTGGAATCATAGAATCATTGAGTTGGAAGACAGAGATGGGGAACAGAATGAAGCCCCAATGATTCAAGGGGAAATGGTTAGTGACCTGCTGCACCACTTAGATCAGCAGTCCTGGCTAACTGGGGGAGTCCCACGTAACTGGAGACTAGCAAATATGATACCCATCTACAAGAAAGGCCAAAAGCAGGATCCAGGGAACTACAGTCCTGTTAGTTTGACCTCAGCGCTGAGGAAGATTTTGGAGTAGATCATCTTGAGTGCCATCACTAGCATATGCAGGACAGTTAGATCTTCAGGTCGCATCAGCATGGGTTTATGAAAGCCAGGTCCTCCTGTGACAAGGTGACCAGCTTTGTGGATATTGTAGGTGTGGAGGTTGTTGGCCTGGACTTTATTAAAGTCTTTGGCACTGTTTCCCACAACATTGTCATGAAAAAAATGGCAACTCATGGCTTGCATGGGCGTAATCTTTGCTAGAAAAAGAGGTTCAGGGGAGACCTTTTTACTCTCTACAGCTACCTGAAAGGAAGCTGTGGCAGTGAGGTCAGTCTCTTCTACCATATAGCAAATGATAGGACAAGAGGAAATGGCCTCAAGTTGTGTCAAAGGAGGTTTAAATTGGATATTAGGAAAAAATTCTTCACTGAAAGGATTATTAGACATTGGAGCAGGATGCCAAGGGAAATGGTTGAGTCACCATCCCTGGAGGTATTTAAAAGATATGTAGATGTGGGACATGGTTTAATGATGGACTTGTCAGTAGCGGCGTTAAGTTTACATTGGGTTTCAATGATCTTAAGGGTCTTTTCCCACTAAATGACTCTATTGTTTTATGATCATGAATTAAAAACATGATTTTAGATCGGTAAAAAGTGTTTTGAAGGTCATTTATCAAAGGATGAAAATTGATGGTAGAAAATTCATTACGTATAGTAAAAAAATAAAGCCACCTACAGAAGTGACAGGATAGCTTGATGATAGTGATGTAGGGGTGGCACTGAGGGTTCATAAGGCCACAGCAGGAAAGCCCAAGGACTTCACTCCATTGGTCTTTATTGCTGAAGAAGCTGAGGAGATTCCCACAGCTGATTCATCCTTTGTGGCGGATAGGTCGGAAGTGCAAGTTTAGTTTGAAGCAAATATACAGGACTTATTAAACCAAGTAATTAAGTATTAATAAAATACCAGCAACAAATGTTATTGACATGTGAAACCACAGGACTGTTAGCTAGACCGTGTAGCTTGCTATTACAAGCAGCCCCTAGATTGGAGCTGGATGGTAAATTTAACTTGTATCCGTAGAAAGATTTAGAAGGCATCCTGGAAATTATACGTTGGTGAGCCTGAATTCCATTGCTAGCGGTGTAGTCCATGGTGAAGAGCGAGAGCATTGTGCTCTTATTCTCCTCAGTGGTCACCAAACAGGCAGTTATATGCAAATCATGAGGGAGTTAATGTATGAGAGATGATCATCATGCAAGGCTTAGTAATTTTCTTCCATTTACCCTGACAGTTTGCCATAGAAACAAAGACGTAAAGCCCAGCAAATCTAAAGAAAATAATAAACTACAGCTTAATTTTGGATTAATAAGCATGTTATTTACTATTTTCCATGTTGTTTCCTCTGCCTTTTGAGTTATGAGAGAAAAGTCAGTCCTCTTCAGTACTGCATTTTGATGGTTTTTAGACAAACTTGCTAACGTACCTAAAAACATGCTGCTGCACAGTGAGCAAATCCTTCCCTGAGGTGCTGGGCCTTGAATTTCTCAAAGTCAAACTATATAATCACTGCAGTGCTTAAAATATGTTTTAGCTTGCTTTTTCTGCCACAGATATAAATCTGGGTTCCTCATTCTCAGAGTTGCCTGTGTGCTCGTGTGGGTGGTTTCAACAGTGCACACAGCCCAGGTTGAGAAGCTCCATTGAAATCAGTAGACATTACTGAATCCATGAGGAACTCAGACAGTTCCCAAGATGGGTTAAGATGATTCAGGTAGGGGACCTTGAGTTTTTTGCACCTAGAAGCATTTTAGTTTTATCTTAGTGATCACAATGATACATGGTTAGCAATGGCAGAATCAGGACCATTTTTGGTTTTATTGATGAAGAAATGACTTTCACATGCAGAACTAACAGAAAAGAGGAGAAGATAACTGAATACATCTAATACTCTTCTAGGGAGAGGATGGATAAAATTTTCAATATTTTGATTTCAGTAGGGCAAATCTATAAATTGAATGGATTTCCTCTGGATACATGAATGTTGCACGCAATCCGTACGACTAACACCATTTAATGTTTAAGTGTGAACCGTTCAGAATGGTGTAGTTCAATCCACTCCACTTTCTAATTAGATTGCAGGTTATCCCACCCTGAATATAGATAGCATTAGCTGCATCTTTACTATTATGACGGTTATTATGTCATCTATTACATTTTTCAGTAGGATATGACTGAAAAGCTCTTTCCATAGAATAGAAGAGACAATGACAAGAATCTGGAAGGTTGAGGAAATCCAGTGGGCTACTAAATAGTTTACCGAAAGACTAATCTTCAGAATTCATAGAATCATAGAATGGCCTAGGCTGGAAGGGACCTTAGAGATCATCTAGTCCAACCTCCCTGTCATGGGCAGGGAAAACAATCATTACAAAACAAGTGCAACAGAAGACAAACAAAAAGAAATCTGTGTATTTAAGATACATTACAGAGAGGTTGAAGGTTTACATTTCAATTTCAGTGAAGCCAACGGCAGTGCTGTCACTGTCTTCAAAGACTAAAGAGCAGAATTCCTGGGAAAGAAATTCCAGTTTCTATCAAGTGATACAAATGATTAAAAACACATGGTCACTACAAATAATGAAGTGTGGGACCATCTACATTTTTTACCATTAATGGAAATAACTTTGCAACATTTCAGTAAGCATAGGCTGCATTATTATTACTACTCTTATCTAATATTAAACTTTGAAGACATTCATGCTTGTTAGTGTAGGGATAAACGTTCTGACATTTACAATAGCTTACAGTGGTGTAGGGCAATGTTGTAAGATTATACTTGTTATTCTATATAAGTACAGTTGAGAAACAGGGTGCAAAATAAATACTTATATAAACACATCCTTCATCTGTTGCTTGCAGGAATTCTGAGTATTTAATGTTGAAATCAAAATGGTGGGTATTTGTAGTTTTATTTGTAAAATGAGCAATTAAATGCCTTTTAATTTCATAATACACGTAACAGTAGAAAACTGTAAAGAGTACTGGAAAGGGGAATGGCCAAAGGGGACAAAAATGTATGGCATCAAGAATTTATTTTATCACAGTTAACCAGACTTTAGAGATTATACTTCTGAGGTCAATAAAGCCAATGACATCTTACACTAAATGCAGCCTTTCTTGGTCACATGTCTATGGAAATGAAGGACAACAAAATTAGATCCTGTCCCATCTGCCAGTGGACCTTGTAGGAGTATAAAACAAAGAAATTGCCCTTTGCTGGCTAAGTTCTAATCCCCTAAGCCTACTTAAGGTTTCAGATTTCGTTTGCTTCAAAAGGTAATATATCAAAGAAAGTAGCTTGTAATATTGTTCTTTCACAGACCAAAAAAAAAACCAAACTGTTGCAAATGAAGAATCACCTTATCCAAACTGATGGTATTAGCTGACTCAATATGAAGGTCATCTCTGGTTAACATCTGCTTCTTTAGAGTATAAAATATAGACAAGGAAGTCCATCTCTTCAGCATATGCCATTTAATCACATTAACCCGAACCTATGTGTTCAGTTCAACTGATTCTCCTATTAAGAAGGAAAATGTCTTTCTTCAGATCTTAAATGTTTTCAGACCTATTGGGAATCCACATAGCTGTCAAACAAAGACTACTACAGTACTGAAACTATTGAACAGCTATAGCAAGCCTACTGCAGTTATCTTTTAAGTAAGGTTCTTCTTTATTACTTGTGCTCCCAGTGGGCAAAAAAAAAATCAATTGAATCAGATGAAGTAAACTGTCCTGTTTAGCTGATGAAAAAACCAAGAGTGGCTGAGATGGATAAAACACATCTACTTTTTAAAATTAATGCAGAGCAGCTCTTTTGCTGGTAACAAAGGGAAAAGCGATAAGTGTTATTGCCAAAGAGATTGACAGTTTTTCCCAGTAGCAGCAAGAGAGACCTGTGAAAATAAAAGGGCCACTTGCCTGTGATAACTCTAGAAGAAGGAGGAAACTAACCTCATGCCACTGTGCTTCTGAGTGGAGCTCCAGCGTTTGGCTTCAGCAGATTTTTCTCTTTAGGAAATGGCCCAAGATATTTGGTCACCCAGCAATTTTTTTCAACTAATAAAAATTAAAGATCTGTTCAGAGCTGAAGCTGTCCACAGTTTCAAAATATTAAGGTATTCAGTGAGGCTTCAGTAGGAATTAACCTTGAAGAGGTGAGCCTGCACTTGGAGTCCCAGAGTTACATCTAAGCCAGGAATAGCGAGTTGCTGCCCAAAGGTCTTGCTCCAAGACTCTCTTCTTCCGCAAGCCAGACAGCCAACTTGAGAGCTGATAGGTTAGGATGAGCCTAGCAGGCCCATCATTGTAAAATAAATATCAGAAAGGAGATGGAGCAAACAGAAGAAAAAAATCATATCTGTTGTGGTGGATGGACTTCTGTGGCTGGGTTTTTTCCACAGCTTGGCAAATCAGAACTACCATATGTGATCTTTCTGGCTGAAGGCAGATGTGTGAGTCTTTTTGCCTTACGGATCTCCTCATTATCTGGCGTTGATTTGCACAATGCTGCTAGGGATCTTTCACTAATTTCTGTGCTCTTAGCAGCAAACAGTGAAAGGATGTGACATTTAAAGGTGTTTCTATTTTCAGATGTTGGGACATAGAGGATCTATATCAAACAGGCGTAGGAATAAGAACACTGGGATTCAGTTACGAGATGTTCAGCCTGAATATTGACATTTCTCTTAAACTCAGGAACAGTCTAAACAACGATCTTCTTCCTTACTTCTCAAGGTGCATAGACAAATGACAATAAGAGTCTAAATCTTGAGTTTCACTGCCTCACTCCTCTTTTTTTTCTGTTGATACATAATTTTTTTCATGCTTTAAATTAACAACAGCAAAAGACCTGTGGCAGGTATACTAGATATGGTAACTTTCATTTGTAAAGCTGCCCAAAAGCCATCCTGTTAAGGCAGCACTAGATTTTACCAGTTTATGGTAAGAGAATTTTGGGGTGAAACTGCTGGATAGTGAGAGGGGATCACAGCTGGGGAGCCCCAAAGGTGCTGCTTGTTGGATGTTGCATTTCAGAGAGAAGTTCACATATGATTTGAATTCAGAAATGTACTGAATTCAGAATTTGTGATAGATTTGGCACTTTTGAGAAAGAAGAAGACCTTCTACATCCATTTCATCAGAGGAATATCATTTGGGGGAATTTAGAAAAATATACATAAAAAATTATAAAATCATTTCCCCATGATTCAGAGACTATAAAGTTTGGGGACAATTTGGAAATCATTCTTTCCAAAACCAACTAATATGGAGCTACACAAAAATCTAGAAGAAAAAACCCCTCAAAATACAACATAACTGGAGCAAGAAAATACTTATTTAAATGCAAAGAAGAGCTTTGGCATAGATATTTGCAACCTCTGAATTTCCACTAAGTTCAAGTAAGCTATGTTCTGAGCTATTAGAACATGATCATAAAGAAAAGCCTAGTAATATTTAATTTTTGGTATCAAACCAAAAAAATAGGAGGGATGATTATGTGATCAAGATTATAAATCATTTACTATTATAAAGCCTCAAGCTCCCATTATTGTGTTCTGTCACCCTTATTCTGTCTCAAACATTTATATTCTCAGGCTTTTGGTACATGTATTCACATATTGCACCAAGAGAGTTTAACTTTAATGGACAACATGTATTTATATGGTGTTATTGGATAATTATTTTATATACTCTTTCAGAACAAAAATCACTATTTAGTTTTTAAAAACCCTGTTTTCCAAAGTCAATATGAAATTAATTATTATTCATGAGTGTTACACTTTGGACTATGTCTGATCACTATTAGTTGCATTTCAGTTAATTGTTCCATGTCCAAAAACCTGATTTCTCCTATACACATATCCTATACACC
Organism: Apaloderma vittatum; assembly: GCF_000703405.1. NCBI lineage: Eukaryota > Metazoa > Chordata > Aves > Trogoniformes > Trogonidae > Apaloderma > Apaloderma vittatum. Next base: position 26,137 of record NW_009701866.1, read on the forward strand.
TTGCCTGTAAATTCAGTTAATTTAATGAACTTTTACTACCTGATCAAGAGTAAGCTACAAAATATTAGTTTCCAAATGGAAAGTAGTTGTAGTTTCACATTGTTTAATGGTATGTTTTAAAACCTTAATCTCTTGTAGGCATAGCGAAAGATACAGAAGATACCTGTTGTTTTCAACCTTTTACTGAAAAATTGAAAATTTTTATTAGTTCATTTTGTCTTAATTATTATAGCCATTAATCACAATGATCTTGTTCAACATTCAGATCTGTGAAAAGAATAACATAGTTTGAAAATTCAATGCCTTGTTCCAGGAGGACTGAGTCACTTAAGGTGACTCAGAAACATTATTTTCATAGCAATATAATGTCCAATTATCAACTTGATTAATAGTTTATAACTTGAGCCATTTACTAGGTTTTCGCTTTGTTTTGTTCATGGAAAAATGCAGCTTTTGCAAAGTGTCTTTTTCCTTATGAATATTTTAGCCCAATGGGAAAAGCCAGTGCCTTTTCAAAACTGAGCACATCAAATTACAATGAGGTGAAACTTCATGTGTTTTGTGTAGATATCCCAGCCAGAATACCCATTACATAATAGCAAACATTTTAAACAGATTTGTTTAAAATACATCCAGGACATATAGTTAAAAAGAAGAATTCTGAAGACTAGACCTAGACCATTGTATGACAGATAATGCCATATCCACTAAACATGCACATCTAAGCAGAGGTCACATCTTGCTCATTTCAATTTAAATTCTCTGTAGATACCTCCACACAAATGAAATTGTAAAGCTTGTCATTCACTTTCATAACAAGAAATGTTTTACTTTGTCCAAAAAAATATATTGGTAAAGAATTAGAAGTGTCTTTCAACAATGCATGTGACAGATGTGGAGGATACTCAGTATAATAAAACTTGACAACTCAAATGGCACTTCTAGTACTTGAGAGTATAAACATTTCTGCTATCTCTTTACTTCGATGCCAATTCTAGTACAATTCTTAACTCTCTTCATTTCACAGAGAAATTTAACAGGTGGAATGACCTTATTATAGTTCACGAGACCCCACCTTGAATACTGCATCTGGTTCTGGTGCCCCCACCATAAGAGGGACATAGATATGTTGGAACGTGTTCAGAGGAGAGCCACAAAGATGATCCAAGGGCTGGAGCACCTCAGCTATAAGGATAGGCTGAGAGAACTGGGATTGTTCAATCTTGAAAAGAGAAGACTCCAGGGGGACCTTTTAACTGCTTTCCAGTACCTGAAGGGAACGTACAGGAAGGCTGGGGAGGGACTTTTTACAAAAGTGTCCACCAACAGGACAAGGAGAAATGGATCTAACTTAAAGGAAAACAGATTTAGACTGGATCTTGGGAAAAAAAATCTTCAGCATGAGGGTGGCAAGACTTTGCAATTAATTGCCCAGAGAAGTTGTGGGTGCATCCTCTTTGGAGATGTTCAAGGCCTGGTTGGATGAGGCCTTGAGTAACCTGATCTAGTTGAGAGGTGCCCCTGCCTATGGCAGGGAGGTTGGGTTAGATGGTCTCTAAGATGCCTTCCAACCAAGGCCATCCTATGATTCTATGATTCAAATCCTGAATTTTTAAAGTTTTTTATTCAGTACTAACACAAGTCTAGCTGTTCCCATTGTGTCATGTGGACAAGGATACTCTTCATCACACAATCATGCATGATGAAATCGTGCCTCCACGTAGTCCTGCTCGAGTCTACGTGATTTTTCTTATCTGCACGACTAACCATACAAATTTGTAGTACCGTAGCCTGCTTGGCAAAAGTGGTAGAAGTCACACTGACACATCTTATTTGGTATCAAATCACTCTTATCAGAATTATTGACTTGCAAATTTTGCTGAAAGTGAAAAATGAAGCTGAAAACAAGAAGAAACAAGGTGGCATTTGAATCTCAGAGTAACCTGCATCAAAAGCCTTGTTTGTTTCAGTGAAACAGCCATTCCTTCATGGACTGTAACAAATCAGTAAGTAAAACTTACTGCGAACTTCAGGCATCCTGCAGCTCTGCAGAACACTGAGGTATTTCATAAAATCCCCCAAAGCACCTGAGAAAAGATATTGTAAAATGACTGAAAAGATCAAAAGTAAAATAAGAAATGAGAGAAAAGAAAAAAAAAAAAAAAAGACATACTTAACCAGAAGAGCAGATCACAGAATCACAGAATCACAGAGTGTTAGGGACTGGAAGGGACCTTGAAAGATCATCTAGTCCAATCCCCTCGCCTGAGCAGGAACACCTAGACGAAGTTACACAGGAAGGCACCCAGGCGGGTTTTGAATGTCTCCAGAGAAGAGAAATAAGAGAAAAGAAAAAAAAAAAGAGACATACTTAACCAGAAGAGCAGATGTAAGGTTTGAGAACAGATGAGGTGCACTGGTGATTATAAGAGAGAGATCCTGCTTAGTCAGAGCTCTTTTTCCTTGTGAATGAGCAGGGAAGAGAAAATAACTGAGTAGCCTGTTTTTGCTTTTATTTACGTTGCTGCGGAACTACAACGTATGTTTCAGCCTTTGTACATAAATGAAAAGAGTAGGATGTAAAATGGAAGTTTCTAGTCTGAATTAAAGTCACAGGTATCAAACTTCTTAAGATACAGACTTCTAAAGGATAAAATAATATATACTATCAGAAAAACTACTGAGTACAGAAAACCTTAACCTTTGTGAATTAGATGGAGACTGGAAAAAGGCATCACAAAATATGCTAAGCAGAGCAAGATTGCACTACTAAGAGGTTTCCCTGGATGACCTACTTGGCCTTTGCTGTCTTTAAATTACGTAATTCTTCTTAATTCTATATTAAGGTTTTGAGGCAAAGCCAAAGTGTCCTAAAAACATTTGCCAATCCTTTTAAGAGTAAAAACTAAATAAACACTCAAAGATCCTCCCAGGACATCTCCAAGGCTGGTAGAAGGGAGAGGGCCCCTGCAAGGAGGGCTTTCTTTTCCCCTCTTTTTCCTGAACATTTTGTCTGAAGTACATCTAGGGCAATGTTTTATAAATGCAACCTCTCTGCAAGATTTTGAATTCCCTGAGAAAGTGAGACCCACAACTGCTGCTGGGAGGATATGAGCAGGGTGGAGCTGAAGGGTACAAGCAGCTGCCTGCGACAGTGTAGTTGAGTGTAGTCAGCAGGAGCAGGGAGGTGATCATGCTCCTCTACTCAGCTTTGTTGAGGCCTCACCGCAAGTACTGTGTCCAGTTTTGGGCCCCTCACTAGAAGAAGGACATTGAGGTGCTGGAGAGGATACAGAGGCGGGCTACCAAGCTGGTAAAGGGCTTACAACACAAGTCTTATGAGGAAAGGTTGAGGAATCTGGGGCTGTTTAGCCTAGAGAAGAGGAGATTGAGGGGAGACCTCATCGCTCTCTACAACCACCTGACGGGAGGTTGTAGAGAGGCGGCAGTTGGTCTGTTCTCCCTAGTGGAGAGCAACAGAATGAGCAAAAATGGATTTAAATTGCACCAGGGGAGGTTCAGGTTGGATATTAGGAAGAATTTCTATGCTGAAAGGATTGTCAGCCATTGGAACAGGCTGCCCAGGGAGGTGGTTGAGTCACTGTCCCTGGAGGTGTTTAAGAAACGGGTGGATGTTGTGTTGGGGGGAATTGTTTAGCAGGTTGATAGGGCTGGGACAAAGGCTGGACTTGATGATCTTCTAGGTCTCTTCCAGCTGATACAATTTTATGATTCTGTGATTCTAAATGAGGTTGGAAGACAGTGAAAAAGTAAAGGTCCTAGAGAGCACCAAGTGAGAAGAGAACAAGGCATATTGTTTGTAGTGGCTACACTGCTGTACACCCTACAGGGCATATCTCCAGGGACATGACCTAGTTGTGTGTTAAGAGCAATAACAGATGAATCTAAGGATTCTGGGACCCACCACAGAAAGTGGTTGCCCAGAAAGGATCGTTTGTTTTTTCCTTACTAGATGTGTTGGATGCAGCTGGACCCAGATGGAGACTTGTGACCTGTTCTTAGGCTTAGAAGTGGCTGGTTTTCAGCCTTGGTATTAGGCAGATGTTTGGGGGAGGCCTGGGTACTAGTTGGGAAGGTTGTGCTTTCACTGTTTGTGGAGAAACCAGGTTTGTAGTGCCTTTGTCACAGCAGGACAATGGTCTCTTACATGTCTTTTACTCCTCACAAAGAGTTGACCTGGGCTACACGGCATGCAGGTATGTCCTTATGACACAAGACTGTCACATGAGACTAGAGATTCGTTTGTGATGAGAAGAACCTGAAAGTATATGGATTTACTGAATGGCTAACAGGTGTTCCTTATGGAGATCCATCCAACAGGATGTTCTTAGTGCAGCTCCTCCCTTTTCTCCTTCTCAGTTAGGACCTGTGCTGGGGGTTGCTGGGCATTTCGTGTCTTGCCGGAGTGATTCTCAGTGTGTCTAAGGATATTCTGACAGGCATTGAAAGGACAGCTTCTCCTCACCAGTTTTCTTCAACTAGATTGTGCTCAGGATGAAAAACCTGGAGGTAGGATTCACTTTGAAAGCCAAATGGAAGTTTCAGGAATACTATAGTTGTGCAATATGGACAAAACCAGAAGTTCCTCTTTTTCTGTTATCTGAACATGAACTCAACACAGACCCACTGTATCTGCTGTATCTGTGCCATGCGGAATTCCTTTAAAACTCCTGAGACTTGCACTGCTTTCAATCTGAGAAATGCAGCATAAATATTAGAAGCCTCATTTCAAAATCAAGGGAATATATTTCAAGTGAGCCTTAATAGTATTAATATATATCAGTGATGTCTTCAAAAAGGAACAGTTAACTAACTTTCTTTCTGTATTTAATAACTTTTCTACTGTTTTCTCCAGAGAAAGAGAAATTTTGAAAGTAGGTCCTGGAATGAGGGTGGTTATTGGATAGAAAGATATCTGATATGTTACATTTAAACACATACAAATAAGTATTTTTTATGAAAACGTTTATGCAGCATCATTAATTTTATTGCCCTCCAAACTCTCTGCATATTAGCTGGAGTAGGGATAAAATGTATGCATTCCCTGCATGTTTCTGAAACCAGGTAAGCAGTTGCATCTCACATCTTCAAAATATCTGCATTGTAGTCTGTGGCTTCGTTGAAGCAGCATGCATCACACTTCCGTAATGAGGTGTGTGTTCTGTTGTGGGTAATAGAATCATTTTCTCTGCTGAACAGACCACTATGTAAATTAGGAGAACTGAAATTCAAGGAGGCTTGTTTTCTCTGCTCTTTTGTTACTCCAACATTACATTCCTCTTGGTCACTGTGCTAAACTCGGAAAGGAAGACATCTATTAATAAGAAATGAAATAGGAGAAAATATATTACACTATCTCTATGCCTGATAAATTAATAATAACCAAGTGATGAACAAAAATTGTGATTCATTGTGTTATTATATGACAAAAAGAATAATTTATAAACTCCAAGTAATGTAATTTCTTCTGTAATAGCAAAATGATTCATCAGCTTTTTATTTTCTGCCATAACAATCTAAAGCCCTTTAATAAAAGGTTTGTCTTTTTCCTGAGGTGTCTAGCAATTTCTGATGGAAGTTCCTGAATTTTACGGTTATGTCACTAATGTATCATCCAAAAAAAACCCCAAACATCAGATCAATTGCTTTCAAATTCAGTTATCTCTTCATTCATTACAATTATTGTTGTATTATTCCTTGAAGTTTCATCTTAGATTTTAGTGTATTTCCAACTATATTTTAGGTACTGGATTTTACAATGTATGCCTCATAGAAACAAGTAATTCACAGCATTTTTCTAGTTGAAAAGAAATAAATTTATTAAGAATTGCCAACCCAACCATTAACAGTCACCAACATTTGGCATATTTGAAAATTTGACACTGCGCTAAAGATTGTTAAAAAAAGCAAACCAGTAGTAAATAATTTTTTACTGTGATTTATTATGCATTCTGGGTGATCTCCTGCTTGTTTTAGAATGTTGAAGCTTGAATGTTTTTAGTTCCTATAGATGCCATTGGAATTGTAAAGACTAGTTCATACAGAGTAGTTAATATAACTCAGTTGCTAATATGGAAGAATTTGTAACATCTTCCCATTAAAAAAGGTCTGTCATGCCTTGCACATGTCAACTGTATATCTAACATGGCCAATGTTTTGTACTGGATATTAAAGTAATCTATACTTTTTGTGTGACACACAGAAAGAAGGAAGTAAAGTTGGCCAGAGACAGATAATATGTCCTGTATTATAAGAAAAAAATACTCAATATTGCAGAGATTTTGTCCATTGTCACAAACTTGTTGGAGGCTATCTTGGACAAAGTGATCATGTAATGCTAGAGTTCTCCATTTTTGGTGAAGTAAGGAGGGGAGTCAGCAGAATTGCCACCTTGGACTTCCGGAGGGCTGACTTTGGTCTCTTCCGGTCCATGGTTAAGAAAGTTCCTTGGGAGGCTATTCTGGAGGCCAAGGGAGCCCAAGAAGGCTGGGCATACTTTAAGGAATTAATTTTAAAGGTGCAGGAACTGACTATACCCAAGTCACGGAAGACAAGAACTGACCCTCCCAAAGTCAAAAAAGACAAGCCGATTGGGGAGGAGACCAGCCTGACTGAACAGAGAGTTTTGTCTGGAACTTAGGAATAAAAGGAGAGTTTATGGTCTATGGCAGTGGGGGCAGGCAAATTATGAGGATTATAAACAATAAGTGAAGCTGTGCAGGGAGAAAATTAGAGAGGCCGTAGCCCACCTGGAGCTAAACATGGCCACTGTG
>NW_009701867.1:0-5250 GCF_000703405.1 Apaloderma vittatum
CTGCATTTCTCTCCCAGGTGATGTCCTTAATTAAAGTGCTGGGCACTGCTGGCCGGCGCTGATTAAGCGAGAAAGAATAAATTAACCTCCTTGCCCCAGCCACTCGTTAGCCGAGCTACAGCTGCTTAAAGGATGTGAGTTTTGTGTATATATACATATATATACACACACGTACAATATATAATGCTTATAACTCCGCATAAAAAAACCTGTGCCTATGTCAGCGTTACCGAAACATTTGTCATGCTCAACACAAATTCCAAATGAGGGGCAGATCTAAATACCACAGAACTTTTTCCATAAGCTTCCATCTAAATTTGATGTAAAAAATATATCCTAAATCCTGTGTACAACAGTTGTTTTGGTTGTGTTTCTTTTTTTCAGTGAGAAAGGCCACAAAGTAAGTAACCCTACCAAGATACTCACATCGAAGAAACGTTCATCTTGACAAATTCTGGAGAGAAAAAAATAGGAAGGGACTCAACCCCAGCCTGCGCTGGACAGGACAGAGAACATGATACCAAGTCGTTGCAACAAACAGGAGAGAAAAAAAAAGAAAAAAACTAATAAAAGCTTATGGTTACACATCCACGTACTGTCACACAGACTGACCTAAGACAATGGAAAGGGTAAGTACCATGCAGTATGTGTTAGAGGGAATCATGACTTACTGCAGAAATGTGTTGCAGCTCTGTCACATATTTTGTGGAATCATATGGAGTTCAATCGCTGGTTTAATTATTTGAGAACAGCAAAATACTCACATTGCTGGAATCTGCTGCATCTGCTAGAAACTATATATAGTGTTGCAGGCAGATGCATACAACTTGTTAAATAATTTTGTACTTTCTAGGATACGCCTTACACATTTCAAATTAGAGAGTCATTTGTTGTCAAAAGCATTTATCTTTTAAGATCAAGAGTTTAAAATTTAATTCGCACCTTAAATTACAACCTTTGATGTCTGAAGTCTTTAACTGAAAAAGATCTGCAGGGAAACTACATATTTTAAGTTTCAGGAACATCAAGCCTATAGGAAACACAAATCAAACCATCTTTGTTGTGTTAGTGAGATGCAGAGGGTCTAGAATTATGTATGCTACAGCTAAGAGAGAATTTAGTTAAACTTCTCTCCAGAAGAGGATAAAAGGATTTTAGTACTGTATTTCTGACCATGCATCTCTGGATGCTTCTGAGGCATCTGTATCTGCTTCTGTTTGTAAATGTGAAGCTCCATGAATTATGAAGGAAAAGAGCAATGGGTTCTGATGGGTTTTTCATGTCTAAAAAAAAAAGAAGAGAGTTAACAAAAGGAAGCTTGACCCTAAAAGTGCTTGCATAGAAAGTAAAAAAAAAAAAAGTCAAGATTGCTTGGTAAGTGTATTTAACAGTTTTAAGAGGATTTCGTGCATCTCGCTGCACAAAGACACTGCAGTGTTGTCTACAATTACTTGAGACAGGGACAGATTTTCACGAACAGTCAAGGAATTCTCTCAAGCTAAGAATTGCAAGATGATAGATTAAAAAAAAAAATAAATCTGTTTTCCTGAACACATGAGTCAGCAAGTGCCTGGAATGTCTTTTAATGTGGCTTTTTTGTACATTCAGCTTACTCCATCCTCGAGGCACACAACTGTTCTTTAGTGGCTGTATTTTGTATCAACTGAAAATACAGTCATCTCAGAGCTGTGCTGGAGTATAGCTTGCATAAGCCCATAGTTTCCACTTAGTGAATTTTGGGAAGCTTTTAAAATTAAGTGCTCTGCTGGGACCTGGCAGTGGTGCTCCTGTACCAACCAACCACAGCTGACGAAGTGTGGAAACTGAAATCTTTCCTGTGTCAGGAAGAGCAGGAAAGAGCAATATGGAAAAAGTTGTAATTTCTTCAAGTATGCATTCACAACAATAGCAAATCATAATTCATTTTAGAATTGATGAGACTTAGGCAGAGCTATCGATAGGGTATTGCTAGGCAATTCTTAAAAGTAGTGACTTTTTTTAAGCCTCAGTTGTTATTGTGTCTATTTGTGCTGTTATATCCTAAAGACGGTAAACCAAAAAAAAACCATATTAATGATATAATTTATTTATGCAAAGTTGTACTTGTTGCTAAGCTTCATTCAGGTTTGGGCAAGACAACCCCACATCTTGTATTGCCTATAAAGCTGTTACTAAGTTTTTAGGCTGGGGGATAAATAAAGGCAAATTTGAGTTAGTATAGAGCAAATATAGTCAAAAGTTCGTAATCTTTTCTTTAAAATATACTGTGTATGTTTTCAGTTCTTGTTAAATTTATAAACAAATATTTGCAGTACTTGATTCAATGCCTCCTAATTTTTGTGTTAATTCTTATTTTGTCTTGCCTCCTACTGTGGTGAAAAAGCCTCACTGTATTTATACATCTTATTTTATGTTCTAGCTTGTGTCTTCTGTAACTTAACAAGAAGTATTTTCATGATATGCCTCTATCTTAATGATGTTCTTGTTCCAGCTGAAGTCACTGATGAATTCTTTTCTCTTTCTGACAGTACTTTCAGGCTAATCCTGTGGTTTTAATAATTAGAATACTGCGGTTATGGAAGATTCCTGCCAATTCGTAGCTCTGAGGAATAATCCCTTATTTTAGTAGCATTGCTGGCCCAAACAGATACGCCAGTTAAGTATGAGAAAGGATAAAATAAGAACCTCAGTTAGGTCATGTTTAATCCTATTTTACAGGCGCTGCTTACTACATAGACACAGGCCCAAGCCCTTGGAGTGGAATGTGTTGATTTCTGTGTGGCGATCAGTACATATGAAAACATGATTAGCACTGTAAAGAGCAACCCAAAAGTTAGCAAACACTGGAATTAAGGTTAGCGGTCCCAGTGCAGTTTAATACTCTTTGGTGCGATCCGTGCAACCATGTGAATCACCACAGGACTGCGGTTCCTCTTGCTGCATGGAATAATCCCTGTGAACGAGGCTGCTTTCCTCGCCTTGAGCCCTCTCCCACTTCTTCTCACCTTCCTCCACACACAGCATTTTACTGTCACCCACCTCCTTGTCCTCTAAGCTGTAGCACGGCATGCTGGCACTTGGTGTCTCTTCTCCCTCCTTCCCCTACCTGGATCCTCTGAGTTACTGCTGCCAGCTTTTGCTCACCAGCTGCCATGGACCACTCAGCACAGAATGATTGTGGCATTTTTTGCCACCGTTTGGGAGTACTTCTTTTACTGCTCCTGCTACACACTTACTTGTATTTGCTCCCTCTCTTGCAGGCTCAGCTCTTATCAACCATCATCGTTTCCTTCACCCCCAATCTGGGCGTAGTGATGGGTCACTGCAAGCAGGAGGGAGAACATCATTGCTTATGGCTCGTCGGGTTTACTTTGTCCGTGATGCAGCACAACTGCTCCATGGCTGCAGAAAAGACTGAACGGAGCCCAGGTTAGGTAATGCCTGGCATGAACAGGGGAGCAACATCCGAGACACGGAGATTCTGTAAACAAATTCTTCAGAGGAATACCAGGTAGCAACCACATGCAGACAGAAAGTTGTGTATCCCTGACAAAGAACTTACCATCAGTTGTAAAAGAAGGTAACATTAGAATTTTTATAAGGGAAGATGGTAAAATGTCATGTGTTTGTTTGGTTGTGTAAATAATTTAAAAACTCTTTTTTTCCTATTCTGATTTTCAAGGGTAGACGTTTGACAAGAATCCATTTCCCTTACAAAGAATCACAGCAGGAGTCTCGCACCCATCTTCAGATTTCTGGCCAAAGTGATTGAAGTACAGGATGTTAACAAGTAATTGAAAATAAGGTCTTGTAATGGACAGCATCAGATAATCCTAGAAGGGCTGCTGCCGCCTAGGCTACTCAGCTGTGCAAGTAGCGAAGCTCTCTCAAGTTCCTTGTGTTTAGGCACTAGCTGCTTAAGTCTGGGGGAGGGAAGAGAAGGCATGTCGTATACCTGATAACAGAAATTGTTTAGAGGATTTGGAGGAGTCTTAAAGACAAATTCTCACTCAGGTCTAATGATACTTAGCAGTAATGGCTCTTGTTTAAGGTAGGTGGTAATTCCACTTAATGAGAACATTCAGCAATGACTGTCTTTTTCACAGAACTCTTTTTAACTCCTCTCATTATTGCGTTTAGTATTTTTTTGGCTAACACACCCATAGAAATCTACTTGTTGCTACCTCCCAGGCTATGTGGACTTACTTGTTACCTGCTATGAACAGCATGGTCCAATAGGTGTGTGCCACGGCCCCCTTCCGTGGTAACTGCCTGTCAACATGCCAGGGGACTGTGTCACAGCTTTCGCGTCCGTGCTAGCTCAACGGATGCGTTCCGTGTTAGAAATGCACTTGGCACCACGGTTCCGATGCGCTTAGATGCATTTTTTGGGAACATGTGGGTTATGAACTCTGCAGCTGCTGGGGAAGCAGCACGAGTGTTAAATGATACCGATGAGCCTGCAGTTTTTCCTCCTGAGGGTAGAAAGCATTCTGGTAATATCCCAGTTAAAAAACTACTGTTCTGATCTCTAATCTTGCCACCTCAGAAGAAAATTGCTAGCAACGTCTGCAGTAGCCACATTCCTATCTACTTTGCAGTAGAAGACTTTGGAGGAAATTTGGTCAGTGTACCAAGCGTACAATTTAGGCTATTCTTCTGCCTGTTAACCAGACACACAACCTTCTTCTTATCGTGTGCTTTCGGAACGATTTTGCATTACTTAACTAGGCTTGCTCGTAAACAAGTTAATCGTGTGCAGCCTGGACCACTGAGGGGATATTCATTAGCCGAACTGTGAGGAGGAAAGACCACTCATTTGAATTCTTTCTGGGGATCCTGACAATGATGTGAGGAAAAGTTCAAATATTTTAATAGGAGAGGCTCAGTAGAGGGAAAGCATTGATGCTTAGAGCCTGACATCCGTACCACAGGCGTTTTGGGTGGGGTTCACTTGGAAATAGCCCTAGTCCGGTCCCATGGACATTAGAGTTGAACATTAGAGTACAGGAGCCGCACTCCCACGGCACAATGACCCTTTTAGTTTCAACTGAGAGGTCAGTTTTGACACACAGCAACTGCTCTGTGCTGTTAACCAAGTAGATAAGTTAGGATGATCACATTTGCTTCAAAATTGCACCTTTGATGCAAGCAAAAACACTAAACCAGGCGCACCCAACGTTTGTTGGTGCTAGTGCCCTGCTGTCTCCAGGTGGCCTGTGCCTGACTGGCTACCCAAAGGACAAGGGG
>NW_009701867.1:5281-11986 GCF_000703405.1 Apaloderma vittatum
CTCCCTCGGTTCATTAAAAGTTGGTTTCCTACAAAGAAGTCAAGGCAGTGTTTCCCAACAATATTTCTGACATCTTCTACACTGGCTTAAAGTGGTAGTAGATTCGAGCAGAGAACAGGCACCCTGCAAAATCTCTCTCTGAAGTTATAGACAGACTTTGGCCTCGTCCTTGATACCTCTTTCAAATACAAGCTTACATGTAGCTAACTAGATAGATTGGCAGACTTGCTAAAAAATATTTATGATTGTTTCTCGTGCATGTATATTTGGCCCATCTCTCCTTATTCGTTAAAAAAATCATCTCAAAGAAAAAAATAAACGTGCTATATAATTATGATCAAAATATAATCCTCCAAATAAATTAAATTCCTCTGGCATTAATTAAACAGGATTTTAAGAAGACTCAAAATACTTTCCATCAGGGATGAAGTGTATTTAAGCTTTTATTTCAAAATCTCTTGTTCCTTAATGTCAGGTTAGAAGGTATTCTAAGGACATGGAAAAGAAAGGCTAGTGACTAATCTGTGTGAGCTTATTTTTCTGAAATTTGCCGCTGTGGGAGTGCTAACATGCATAAATTGAAAATGTTGTTCACCACTGTGTATCCATATCTTTTCTGAGCGGGTTTAAATGAGCTAGTAGTTGAAATCCATAGCCTATACCAACTCCCACTGTAGCTTACAAGCAGGATTAGCAAAATAAAAATAAAAAGCCATAAGAGTTTTACTCCCAAATGCAGAGATTGACAGACAAATCACCAACGAAAGTGCAAAATTATACCTGTGTTAGGCCACCTTTTACACCTGTTTACATTGTGGTTTGGAAGAATCCCCTAATTCTAAGCGGTCCCTTCACGTCATCGCAGAGGTACAGTTAGACTCAGTAGCAAGGTTTGGGGAGACTTAAAATTGGAGCGTATTAACTCTTCAGGCTACGCTGCTGACAAAAGAAAGCAATCCTTTTTAAAAATCACTGCTTTGAGTTCTTGTTCTTCCTACTGAAAAAAAAAAGACATTTTCAGAGCAAAAGGCCTTCTTTGTGTAATTATTTGAGATCTCCAAATAAAACGCTCTATTTCATTATACAATTAGATTATGATTATTGCCCAGTAAAGTTTGCCAGGCTTATTTCTCTAAAACTGATTAATAGCAGAAGCCAAGTATTTTAAAGAGAGCGTCAAAGTCTCCGCTTGTAAAACATGTGACTTTCTGCTCTGTAACTGGTATTTTACAGTTGCAGTTCTCCCTTTCACCATTAAATTCCGTGTCCATTTCAGTCAACTGACATGGAAAGTAAATTAAACCATAATGCATAGAATGAGACTGAGCGTAACCTTTCCTTCCTGTACTCAGCTGCCTTCATCCCATTTCAATTTTAGTTCTCTTTTGACTCCTGTTAGGTACTTAACTCATGTGCAGGAGGAAGGAAGACACTTCTCGGAGGAAAAGACAACATTTCTTGGGATGTTTGATACCTTCATAACCATCCTGAAGAGATGCTGGTTGGGGCAACAACTACAGAAGCTCTTCAGTCCCAGGAGAAAGGTAGATGGCAGGTGGGTTGGGCCATATTCCATTCCATACGGTTCTATACAGTATAAAGTGGGAAAGACAAGCCAAAATGAAGCAATTGTTTTGTTGATTTATTGCTACATTCAACCATTCCGAATAGTGTTTCTAAGCGATAGCAATTCTATAATGTTGTGCTTTGCTTTTGCTTTTTTTGTAGAAGTTTTGAGTAGCAGGTAGTAGGACAAAAGCAACAGAAACGTGTAGGGATCTGCAAGTATATGACTTAAAAATTCCCCGAGTATGCGGAGGAGATTAGCAACAGCCTATCTACAGTGAGATTCTTCCTTACTTTTTTTTTTTTTAATTTGGAATTGATACCTAAACATCTGAAGAATCAAGCTGTAAAAGGTAGGATCAGAACCCAGAGCTGTTTTCTCAGATGGCAGCCAAATGAATTGGGAAGTGAAGAGCCTGTTTACCTGATGTGAACCCTTTACCATCATGGCACGGTGTAGGTGTTATTAAATGGCATTTCTATCCATGTAGCTTTGCACTTTCAGAGCAAGCAAAGCCTGTTAATTTCTTTTTCTCACGAGTATTTTACCCTATCCATGTTTCATAATACATGTCAGTTGTTTATAGCCTTTTTGACACGTGTATTTCTGTCTGTAGAATTTTATATTCAGTTTAGTGAAACAGTAACATACAATATTATGACAACTGCAAAAATATTACAAACCGAAAATTCATCAAACTCAGGATAAGCATTACATTTTTTGTTTGACTAAAGGGAACACAGTAGGGAAAAAATGAGAGGAGAAGCCAATCAAGGCTGTCACAGTAAGTTAAAGTAAACGAGGAGTATGACAATTTTCTCTTCACTCACATCACTAAAGATATATTAATATTTCCATGTGACACATATCTATGGTGTTTTGTTGGAGGACCATGCTTTTATAATACATAAGGAATCAGATTTCTCAGTAGACCTATGTAGTATTCCCTATTAATAACCGCATTATCAGATTTAGCAAAGGATTGTAATATAATTCTTCCATTTGCTAGGGACATTTATTAAAGTGCTGATAAGCTTTACAATTTTACTCAGATGCTACTACATTTTCCAGATCTGGCATTTTTAACAGTATCCTTCATATTTTAGTTGTGACAAGTTCCGTCAAGAGTGGAACTTCGGCAAGTTTTTTGCCCTTGAGGACATCTGAAATAAAATGCACACAAATGCCTTTATAAATAAAGCAGATGCACTCTGAACTCTTCTGAAGCGAGACAGAAAACAAGCCACTTGTATGTAGTGACTTAGTTACAATAACCTGCGTCATGCTGACCATTACTTCTGGAAAATAAGGCATTTTTTAAGTAAGCTATAAAAATCTCATTATGTCTTCAACTTTGAAAGAAATCATTTGTTGCCCTGATCCTTTTGAGCTAGAAATCATCAATAATAATGTTAATATTCTGCAAGGATGGACTGAATGAGAGTGCTTTGGTTATGTAGTAATAATCTACTACCCTGTGAAAATAGTATCAGGAGAGTAGCACAGCATACCGACCATCCAAGTCTCCTGGTCTTCTGCATCATCTGTTGCTGAAGGTGGGGAAAATGCGAAAGGGGAAGCAAATGAGGAGCTCAGATTGGAGTAATGTGAAGGCAACCAGAAACAAAGTAGGAGGCAGAGACAAAAGGCAGAGAGAATGGCAGAAACTGAGATGGAGCGAGGAGTCGTGGCTCATCTAGAAGGAAGATGTGCCCGATTACCCCGAGAGAGGGAATGGTGTGGGAAAGGGGCCTGTAAGGTGGAAATGGATCGAAGAAATACACCCATTTAAATAAATGGAAAACTTCCCAGAAACGTGTCATTTCCTTCTGTGTTTTTCACATGGCACTGACCGTAATTTTTTTAACTTGGTGGCACTCCTGAGGTCACCACCGTAATATGCTTCTAAGCACTGTTAACTCAGAATGTCTCCTCAAAGTCCTTGAGTACCAAAGAGCTCCTGGCTTTTTGATTGTTCTGGTTAAGGCTCAGGGTGTAGAGAATCCATTCACAAGCTCGTAAGAGAAATCACTCTGTACCTCTTCATAAATTACAGATTTATTTCTTTTTTAAATACAGTTGTAGTCTATGCAACAGAAACAGAACTCAGTCTTTTAGTAATGTTCTGAGAGACATTTTTATGAAATTGAGAGCTGGAAGTAAGCAGTCTTTCATCTGGCTCTCCCTGTCTGACAGCAATATATTAATGCTCTTCTTTCCATGAAAGTATCTTAAAATGTCAGTAGGAAAGCTCACATTATTATCTACAGATAAGTAATAGAAAGGAAAAAAAAAGGTGGCAGCAAGTCTTTTCCAAGGACAGGAAATCAATCAGTGAAATAGCAGTCTGCAGCCAGCCCCATGTATTACTCATAAAATCAACTTTGTCTTTTTGTGCCTGGAGAATCCTTTTCCTCTTTTCTCCTTCAAAATCTTTCTTTCTCCCTATTTTTTTTTTCAGTTTATCTTTCCTCACTTAACCTCTGACTTTCTCTCTTGCTATAAAAAAAAGGACAAAAGGCAAGAGCCTACAGGAACCAGCACGGCCAGACTCTTTGTCCAGCGCTGCCTTTTGATTTGTGGGAGAGAACAGCAAGAGAGATCATTTCATGCTGCATGATTAAATCAGGAAAATCGGATGCACCCCTTGCTTCTTTGAGAGTGACTCCCTCAGCCAGGAGGAGGGCAGCCTGGCCGTTTCTGGTGCAATGCTGAGATCCTGCACGCGTGGCGGCAGTTTTGCCAGCTCTGCTAGAGTCTGGTTAAATTTATAGACATCTTGGATTTTCAGGTTTTCAGTTTTTAAATCACCAGAATAATAAAAAAAAATAGCTCAATCTTTCTCACTCATTTGCAAGAGTCCTATTTTTGTCACGATTGCCTGATTTAAAACACAAATGTCCCAGTTTTAGGGGTTTTATCTTGAAGAGGAGATGTAAGGTGGAAGATCCAGCAATTAAAACTGTGTAAAATACACTTTCATGTGTCTGAATGTTTCTATATTCCTTCAGCCGCTCTGACTTTAGGTTCCTCAAATGAAGACACGAAGCACATGAAAGGCTTGGCCTGTTCTGCCTTTCACATCATTAAAATGAAGTGCTCTTCCTAGGATAAGCTTTGTTGCTGTCTGAGAAATAGTCATAAAAGTCAACGAATGCAATTCAGCAGAGTTCTGTAATCTTGCAAAATAACTGTTATTTTTAAATCTCATGCTAAAATTGCCTTTACTTTTATACAGTTTTCTCAGACAGCTAAAAAAAAATCACTACTAGGAGTTATATTATAGCACAGAATTATTAGAAACTCTTTTTTAGTTTATTTTTCTGTTCCCTGAGGTAAGAGTAATGTCACAGAAGCCAGTAGATGTTGAAAAGTAAGGAGCAGTGCAGGTTCCCATAAGGACTGCAGGTCTGTGCCCTGCCTACGCTCATAGTTAGGTGATGGAGTTTATATGGGAAATGCTGTTTGGTTTAGGCTGAATCAGTGTAATTGGCATAAAGGAAACTTAAGCAGAGACACTACAATATATCATAGAAATTATCCAAATAATTTTTATTTTGAAGCACCCAAAAAAAGTAGGACAGAAGTGCAACCAGTGGTAAATTGACCCTGCAGTGATCCCGATGTTGTATCTGGTGGTTGAGCCGCTGTGGCTTAGCCTGATCACTTTGAAAAACCGCTTTCCCCCTGGGGTGGCTCTCCCAACACACATTTGTCTGCATTTCGGCTCTTGCCATCATTAAACAAAAGCTTTTCATCAGACTGTACCTTGTAACTTATATTGATTACGCGCTTGACATTTGAATCACTCTTTTTTTCCCAGACCTGTTTTGCAGCAGATCCATTTTCAGGGCAATCTGCATTTGCAAATGGGCTGAAATTATGCAACAGGGCGACAGGTTGTTGTGGTGTTCATTAAAAGACCGCAGAAGTACACCTGCTCTAAGTGTTACTCTTGGTGCTTCCCCTCTGGTTGGGTCAGGGCTGAAAGAAGAGAAGAGTGGTGATGAGGACGAGTGTTATTTTCTTATCCTCTCTGCCAGCAGACCCCAGATGACATCTCTGAGGTCATCCCAGACCTGCTGTTGCACAGCCGTTTCCCGGGCAGCCTGCCTACACGAGAGCCTCTTGGGGCACCTCAGGAAATCTGAAGTCTTTCACTTCTTTGTGCTGATGGCTGTAAAGCTTAGCTGATGTTTCTGCCTCCATCAGGCACAGCCTGGTGAGTCAGGGAAAACAGCCTCACCGACGTGGTTCTGTATTTCCTCCGTGGGGGTCAGAGGGCAGGTGAAACGCGTTGTATGGAAAATCACGTTGCCAGAGGTCCGTGTTCATGAAGAAGACAGAGGAGTCTTTATTCAAATAAAGGGAGAGTTCGCTGGGGGTTGCCAAGTCTCTGTGAGATCTCTCACACTGCCAGAGGATGCAGCCTCCTTTTATCCTGATTTCCCAGCTGCAAGAGACCATCTCCCTCTCCCGAGGTACTCGGCAGGTACAGAATTCCCCATCCACCTATCCCATGTGCCCCCTTAACATGTACCCCCTTAACAACACACATCGCATGTTTCGTAACTCCAACTTTATGCTGCCCAGAGTGGAGAAGTTAATATTCATAGGCCTGTCAAGCCTGCGCACTCTTTCTCAAAGTTCAAAAATTTAGATCATCCTTGCTGTTGACTTAATTAATAACCATACTGGTCAAGGTATCTCATTATCTTCTTACAGACAGCATCCTGACTCCCTCATTTATGAAGGACACTCTCCTCTTCGTTCCATCACTAATATGAAAAAACCCAACACACTCTCCTTGTTTTATCACTTATTTGTAAAGCCACTCTACACAGGTTATCACTCATTTGTAAAGCCACAAAGATGATTTAGAGCCATGAAGATAATTAGAGCCACAAAGATGATGGAGTGGAACATCTCCCTGGTGAGGAAAGGCTGAAGGAGCTGGGGCTCTGCAGCTTGGAGAAGAGGAGCCTGAGGGGTGACCTCATTAATGTTTATAAGTATGTCAAGGGGGAGTGTTAGGAAGACGGAGCCAGGCTCTTTTCGGTGACATCCAGTGACAGGACAAGGGGCAATGGGTACAAGCTGGAACACAGGAGGTTCCACAAAAATATTAGGAAAAACTT
>NW_009701867.1:12040-12296 GCF_000703405.1 Apaloderma vittatum
TCGTGCTGTGGACACATTCAAACCCCGCCTGGACGCGTTCCTGTGTGACCTGCTGGAGGTGATCCTGCTCTGGCAGGGGGCTGGGCTCGATGATCTTTTGAGGTCCCTTCCAACCCCGAACATTCTGTGATTCTGTGTGATTTACTCATTTGTAAAGCCGCTCTACACTTAGGTTCTCTCAGCATGTTCCCCGATGCACCCTAAAATCAAAACCAACAGCTGGGGTTTGCCTCCCTGCCTGCTCAGGGGGTGGGGA
>NW_009701868.1:0-294 GCF_000703405.1 Apaloderma vittatum
GCCCAGAGAGAGAGAAGCTGTCTGCAAATCAGAGATTTACTGCGTACTCGCCTATAAAGCCACCTGCCCTTCCTGGTGCTTCTGATACCTGCAGCTTACGGAGGTGAGGCGAGGTGGCCCGTGGCACCTCTTTAGGGCTCTGTGGGTTTTCACTGTCCCCGGGCGCTGCAGGTGCCCCAGCACCTTTGCTCCCGGGTGCGCTGAGTGACGGGGAGCCCCTTGGTGCAGCTGGGTGCACCGTGATGTGCCAGCCTGGGGAAGGGGAGAGCTGACCGCCCTCCCGGAGAGGCTGGT
>NW_009701868.1:553-22460 GCF_000703405.1 Apaloderma vittatum
GGCGGAACAAACGGGAAACGTTTCATGGGGTTTCAGCATTGTGGTTCTGAATAAATCCTGTGGTGCTGCAAGACTATGCTGGTTCTGTGTGAAACCATGCTCTGAATCTCCTTAGCGCAGCGAACTCTGGAGCAACAGATACCACCAGTTCTCTATTTGCCTGAAAATACCTTCTGGTCTAAGTAGGCAGGAAAGCTGAACTGTTGGGCAGGAGCTGACACGGACTAGTAGAGCTAAAGAACGAGCAGGTTGCCTCAGGATGAAAGGCAGGCTCAGCTTCCCATGTTGTGTTGCTCATACGGGTGAACTGTACCCAGCTGGTTTTCAAGTGTTCTGAATGAGGATGTGCTTAACCGGGGGAAGATTTGTTAACCAAAGTCCACCACAACTAATTGCACTTGTGTGTTTGTCACGTTTGTTTCATCAGTGTGCACACTGGAGAATGGATTTTTTACATAGTGTGTGTGGAAAAAATAAATCTCTGAGAAGTTTGTAAATTTTGTTTATGCTGGAAAGTGGTCAAGTGAATAACGACACAAGGGCAACGATGCTAGAGTGGCAATACCCCAGGGTGACTGGGGTACTTTAGTCTTGTAGGAGAAAAAGAAGCTGTAGTAATCTCTCAAATAGTGCTTTTAAAAAATGTCTATAAGGGAAGATCTGCTTTTTGGCAGTTTTTTGTTTATTTTTTTTCTTTTTGCCTCTCACTATGTTATTTCTGTGTTTGTTGTATGAAGCATGGTTCAGGCCAGCCCAGGAACATAGCTTACTAGTTGAGGATGAGTTATTAAAAATTTCATCTGTGATTTGCTTAAGATAGATGATGCAATAAATGGCAGGAAAACTTGGTAGAGGACTTGGAGAAATTGTTTCTGTTTGTCTTTCTTTGTGACTAAGCTTCCTTTATTTTAAAATGTTCTTAGATATCTTAGATGGAACTCCTTAGATCCATCTAGCTTTTGCCATGAAGTAAGCAGAACTTTATGCAGTATGTCGTGTAAGTTTGGCTGAACCTAAAGAAAACTATTTGTAATTGGAGTTAGGCCATCTCAGATTTCTGGAATATACAGCACTTCAATGCAGACTGAGTTCCTCACTCTGTGAGGACCCTTATTGCATAATAGGCTGAGAAGTGTTGGCAGCGTGCGGTGTTATCTTACTGTGAATTTATCATTCTTACTTCTCTTGTGTCTCACTGTTTAGATTTTGGTTTCCGTCAGGTTGTTCTAATGACAATTCAGAATTATTTCCTGCCTTGGCAATAGCAGAGCAATGGCTCG
Source organism: Apaloderma vittatum (assembly GCF_000703405.1). Lineage (NCBI taxonomy): Eukaryota > Metazoa > Chordata > Aves > Trogoniformes > Trogonidae > Apaloderma > Apaloderma vittatum. The sequence goes on from NW_009701868.1 coordinate 1,834, forward strand.
GGGTGAAATAAGCCATAAGCAACCGCGGGAGGCTGTAGTTGTGCTGTTACACTGCACATCCAGTATTGTAAATTGTTGTGCTTTGGAAACAAATGGCCTTGTGGAGAGGCTACAGGTCAGAGCGCAGCCGGGTGCGGTGTTTGTCACACCGATAGCGCGGCGCCAGAAGTAGCAGCTTGCTTTAGCCCCAGACAGATGATACAGCACTGAGATAAGACACCCATCTCTTTGTTCAAAGTGGAGAAGGGAGTGAGTGAGGCTGAACTGTGCTTTGGTTTCTTTTGTAAGTAGCTAAATATAACTAGAGGAGTCTTCTACCGGTGGGGGTTGTTCGCCGATTTAGAGAAACAAGGAACCAGAGGACAAGGAGAGTTGCACATCCCTGGTAGCAAAGATGTTTGCCTGATGTTTGCATGAACCTAAGAAATTCAGGGCATCTGTATTGCTCAAATAACCACTCATCAAATAGACACAGTGTGAAGGACTGCTATAAGCAGATAAAGGGATCTAGAAGTCTAAATACTTTTCTGCATTTTTTACTAATTGCAGTATAGTTTGTCATGTTATATTAGTTGCTTTCTTCCTCCACAGGCCTTGTTCTTCACCAGTCACCTCTGATTAAGAGACACTGGTATTTTTGCTATAAAAATACAATTTATTAGCAATTTTTGCTAATAAAAACTTGGCATATGAATAACGCCATACTATTCTGAATATAAAATTTACCTTTTAGACGGATTGCACACCTATTTCACTTTCTTGTGAATTGGTTGACTTCTTGAGCCCAATTTGAATACATTAGCATTTTTTGCAAGCCACACTAAAGATGCGGGAATCTCCCCCTCCTCTTCTCCCCAAACCCTAACCACTATAATCCTGTTTATGACTTTCACAGTTTAAAAAAAAAAAAAGCCTCTTGCATTTCCCCGGTGAGTACACTCTCTCAGTTGGAAGTGCCCTCCATTGCTCTGATTGTCCTCACTTATTTGATGATTTGTTCAGGCATTTCACCAGACCTGCGCTGTCCTGTGCCAGGGTGTGCAGGCTGGGCCAAAAAATTGTAGACTAAATTGTAGGTAGCTGCCCTAATCTGTGCTTCGGGAAGGGGGATGAAATGAGGAGTTAATGAAAACTAATTGGGTTCGGTGGTGCTGCATGCTGTATAATGTGCTGTCTGATAAGCAAGTGTTGTTAGAAGAGATAAAAAATGTATATTTAAGAACAAATAAAAAAGAATGGAATTCCTAATTAACAGTTCCCCAGAGCCATCTGGAACCGTGAACTGATTTGCAGATAAGACTTGTCCTTAGTTTCCAAGGTTTCTTTTTAAAGTAGTGTGTTACAATCTCATACTTTAGTATTACGTTGAAAGAAAAACATAATTTGAGTATATATTGAGATTGCTTCAATGTGCAAAAGCAATTTTTGCAGATCCTGTTCTGCAAAACCGTTCTCTCCAGGGTTCTTCCCAACGTCGCCGCTGTGTTACAAATCACCGTATGGCCTCAGGGGCACATCATTTCCACAGCATTTCCGTGGAGCACTTTCCTCATGTGGTGTTCTTGAGACACTTTCTATCATATACATATTTGACAATAAAATAAATGTAGCACCTCTGTAAGATTATTGTGCGGTGCTGGAAAGGGTAGGTTGGATAGTACGAATTTCATGCTCTTACATGGATCCTTTGATCAGCGTGTTGTGGGGTTTTTTTATTCACACTTCTGGGAACTGTTTGTGTTCAAGTGGGAATTGCACGACTCTGGGTTTGACACTGATTTTTCACTTGCTTTGAAGTTCCAACAGCCTCTTCAAAAGGCACGATATTTTAGTAATCACACGTTAATTTTTTGTTATCTGGTGAGAACGCAGATACAAAGGAGAAATTGCATATATAACTAACCTTTATATACTGTTTTTAAAAATTACATTATAAATCTTGCTTTATCCAGTCTGTCTTACTCGATATTCTTTTTCTGTGTGATTCTCATCAAGTGCTCCAGATTTTTTTTTATTTTTAAAGATCTATTTATTGTCCTACATGTAGATGGACTGAGCAGTGTAAAACATTGTAGCAAGTATATGTGGAAAAGCCATACATAGAAGTTAGTATTCTTCCATTGTATATAATACATCTTAAATGCTAATTTGCTTACTTTATTTTGTATAACTATATATATATATCAGCAGGTTTTAGTGAAAAATTGCAAAATATTTGTGGAAGGGGAGTTTGGAAGTAAGGTTGGAGGAAGCGTTTTGTTTTCACGTTGAAAATACCCCAGAGGTTTGATACAAAAATGTGGACTCCTGGTAATTTCCCAGCAGACATGTTTCTGTTCTAGCCTTGCTCTGTCATGACTGGCTTTTTTTGCAGTCCCCATGGCAACGAGGATTTTTGATCTGCAAAGCAGAATCCTGTATATGGTTTGAGGGGGTTTAAGTGTTCTTTATTACAGAAGACATTTTGATCCGTGAAAGCTGATCAGGCACCCTGCTGTTTCCTCTTCCTGTCCCTCTCCTTAATAATCTATGTCTTGCCCTAAAGATTACACATAAATGTGAATTCCTATTTGACAGGAGTGCAGTTACATGTTCTAATTTTGGACATAGTATAAGAGATGGTAGAAAATCTGTAAAGGCTTCCTGGAGTGATAGCACAGAAAATGTGTTTTTTTTTCCTTGTGTAGTCTTGACAAACAGGAGGCCATTGTATATGCATGTAAATTTGTATGTGTATCTATTTGTGAACACTGTTTATCTGTATAAAAAGAAATGAGAGTTAATGTTGCTCAGGATTTGCATTAGCTTCTGCTAATATTTGCTTTGGCTTGGGCTTCTTTCCAAGATGCATTTGTAAAATGTTTACTTTTTAAATGGACTTGCACATTGAACTGAAGAATCTCACAATGCTGTAGGTGATTCACAAACTAGAATTTGTTAACAGAGGCAATAATCTTGTGTGTGTGTGTCTCCCTCACCTTCTCAGCTGAATACGTGGGTAGTGTGGGATGTTTGGGATGTATCCTGAACCAAATAGTTATGGGAGAAGCCTTGACAGAGTAACTATGCTTAGGGCATGGGTCGTTTTTTCTAAATTGGGTGGGTTTTCTGTGGTGGTGGTGTTTTTCTTTTCAAGTCCTTGTTCCACAGAAACAAGACAGTTCAGATTTCTTGAGTTCTTTCCACATCCCTATTAGTTGAGTGTTTTTTTTGGTGGGGGGTTTTGTGTGTTTGGGTTTCTTTGCTAACTGGTAAAAAAGAAAATTAGAATGATATAGTAACTGAAACAAACAGCACAGGTAAACTAGGCAATTACTCTTCATGCTGTAAATGCCTCTGAATAGTAGAGCTAAGAAAAATATCTTCTGTGCATGTCATAGCTGTGACAACAAAACATATTTGTGAGAGAGAAATTGAGCTTAACACCCACACCCAGGCATGAGTACCATGGGTGTGTATCAGTTTTTTTCAGGTGAAACTAGAATTTCTGAACGGACTGATTTCTCCATGCAATGGCCTTCTGGGAGATGGACTGAACACAGCAGGTGCGCGTCGTTCAGACCTTTGTGTCACCCTTCTCATGAGGAACAACTTTCAAGTCGGTTCACTGCAAAAAGGCTTCTATCCTGCAGTAGCGCGTCGTTCAGAATGCTGTATGTGATTCTGGAGCATCCTTACATTTAGGAACTCAAGGAAATCAGGGTATGACTACTGGGATTTTGAGCATGGATCTGCAGAGATTTTGGGCAGCTGCTAGCATCTGGCGGTGTATGGCGTGCCACCTCCTCCCCTGCCTCCGAACACAGCCTCAACACGTTTGTAAGAGCTCCAAGGTTTATTTTGATATTTGTTTTTCTGGCTTCGCTTGTAATTCTTGGCAGTGCAGTTTTTTGCTGAATTATTTGTCCAGTGCTCCCTGAGAATTCAAGAGAAAAGTAGTTGCTAGCTTGGGCTTTCTGCTTGGGAAACGTGTGCGGTGTGGGAGGAGGCACCCCTTAACTGCGCTTACAGAGGGAGGAGAGCTGCGAGCTGCAGCGTCAGATGTTTTCCGTTGTGTGTGGAGAGTGTGGGGCAGGTGACCCTGCGAGCAGCTGGATGAACAGGTCAAACAGGGAGCTGCAGCATCTCTGCTGAGACGCATTAGGAAGGAGCGACAATGTGATGACATAATCACTGACCCCAGATTGTTCTGGGCCATAAATCCTCTGGTTGAGGTCTCCGCTGTTCCTCTGCATGTGCCGCTCACGTTTAAGGGCTTTTCAGATCATCTCCTTCACCATCTGCTACATCATGGAAACACAACAGTTGTGCTGTGCGCGGAGCCAGCTGACTCCTTGAGTGGAGCTGGAGGTGTGCAAAATGCATCTCGCCCCTAAGAACGTGTTTGTCTGGTTGGTCTCATTGGGGTAATGTGCGCTGGCGGGAAAAATAAAACTCATTTACAGGGACACACACATTCTTCAAGCACTCCGTAGTGTACATATGTTGTTGTGCTTGTGTACAAGAAATACTGCACATCCTAATGCGTCTCAATTAGAGAAGGGACGCACAGTGCATATGTAAAATGCCTTGTCAGCATGGATATATTGGTAACATTTGTCCTGCATGGGCAGTGAGGAGGTAAGCAACAGGGTTTCTTAACTGCAAGAATTCACTAGGTGTCAGTGCCTGATCACACTGAGCTGATATTCTTGCTGAGAAGCTTCTGATGATTGTGGTGCCTCTGTTATGAATAGGGATTGTAAAGAAAGTCCCTACTTTTGTCTCCAGAATTCAGTGTAAATTAAATTTAAGAATAACTAATTGCTATAAGTAATTAAATCAGTGTTATTTTTAGGAGCAGTCTGATAAAAATGCTGATTAAAAAAAAGCCAATACACTTTATGTTTAATAAAGGTAATTTAAAAGCTTAGAATAGCCCCTATGTTGATCATTATTTAGCTTTCTTGTCACTGGTGTATTACTGATCAGACACCTGAGGTGATACCTGCTGAGCCTGGGTGTGACTAAAATTCCTACTAAGATGAAGAAACTTTTTATAGTGATCTGTAACACAAACACATTCACTTAATTATTCACAAAACTCGTTTTCCTTAAGGGATGTAAAAGATCATGTTGGTAAATGTCAGTTGAAGTGGAGGAAAACCCCATTAATATAGCTAATACTGCCTGTTTTTCTGTAAGAAAATCCTGTTCTCTTGCCATATCATATTGCTAGATTAAATATCATGTTTAATACAATGTCTTGTATCACTTGCCTCTCAGCGTTAGGATTTTTTTATTATTTTAAAGCAGTTTTTAATTCATAGTATTTAGCCTGGCTTTAGTAATAGATAAGGGAGTGTATCTTTTCAATCTGTATAGAGTGATCAGCATTCATCTGAATTTTGATTTGTTGCGAATTGTGGGTTTTTTCTGTATTGTATATGGAAGTGTTTGGTGAGGACTGTAAATTAGTAGGTTAAAAAAGCAAAAATGGATAAATGCAAATATCTTAAATGGTTTTCTAGTATCTTCCAGTTGGTACTGAACTTTTCAATTATATTTCAATCCATAGCACGTAGTGAATGGTAAAAACATTCGCATGTAACCCTTTTTTATCTGATCTATTTACAAGTAAGGCCTTTTTAGCACTATTCCCTGGTACACGAAGGGAAGTGTTATGCTAATAGAGAAGAACAGTTAGTTTGGTTACACATGAATGTTTTTTTGACTCGTGCTTGACGCTCTATTGCTGCCTATTCAGGATGCAGCAGAAGCGTTGCTGTGACTGTTCCACAGCCAACTGGCAGGATTTCCCTGCTGGAGTAGCTGTGTCAGCAGCTTTGGGACCATCTTGGTTTATTCGTACCATCACCTTCAGGCAGAAACTATGTGATCATCAGACAAAGGCACGTCTTTTCCACCCTGGTGTCCCTCCAGTGACACTGAAGCGCTGCCTCTCTCACCACAGCACGCAGCCGCCCGCCTGGCCGCGTGTTGAGGTGAATTCTCTCTGAGCTTGTAAAGGAGGGTCCATAAGGGATACGGTAGGAAGACTGTGGAGATTAGAATAGGACACTGGCTAACACCCACCTCTCCATTACACAGACAGGTATAAGAAATGCTCCTTCTTGCTTTAGTGACAACTTTGGGATTTTCCCAGAACCACTCAGAAGCTGATCTGTCTGAAGAGATCTCTTTGCCAGTGACAAATTTTTTATCTTCTTGTTGGACATGTCTTGAAAAATTTGTTTAAAATAATTCCAGTTCTTGCTTTCTACTGTCCTGTTTTTCATTGTCAGCCGTGGCGTTCTGTTGATGTGGTGCCTTTGAAGTTCATGATTCTGCTAAGCATTTTCTTGCAGGCCTGCTGCTTCTCTGAAGGTGATTCAAAAGGCCTTTGCAACTCAGGAAACCAATTTGATGGTTCTCTGTAGCTGCAACTTCTAGTAATGCATACTGTATTTTTAGCCCAAAGAAGCACCCCAACCTTGTGTTTCTGCAAAATACCCAAGGAGCAATTTGGTTATCCTGCATTTCAGTGGGGTTTCCACCTTACTGGCACAGTAGGATGTCTGAATTTCTGAGCTTCTTTAGAGTACAGGGAGATGCATGCACTGAGAATCCAAAGCACGGAGCTGTGTTCTGTGGGTGGACTTTTAACATAATAGGATTTTCTCTTTTACCAGTGATAGACCTGTACTTGTTAATTATAGTTGAGCGCACTTCCTAAGTAAGACTTGGTTACTGTTCCTTCCTTTGCCTTAAAGTGTTCAAATCTACACCTGCAAACGTGCCTTAATTGACAAACTATAAAATAATTTGAGCAAGATAGTGCTAAGCAAGCGTCCATCTTTTCTTCTGGGTGATATTGAATGAAAAGGGGCGTAATACTCTAACCATTCAGTTGCACAGGGGCATATCTGGCCTTTCTTGTTTGTAAAATATTTCTGGAAATAGGAACCATGTGAGTGTTCTCTTCTAGAATTCGTTTTGCAAATCTGAATGTGAAGACACAGGTAAATCGCAGAACGCGTGGTTTTTTATTCAGTGTGGCTGAAGTTCACATCACTTGGGGAGTGTGTTTGATTTGTCAGTGAAACTATGGACCAACATTTTGAACTCCACCTTAGCTATGACAGAGCGAAAAGGTAAATACTGACCTTTCTTGTTGCAAGGAGCATGACAAATCAGGCACCTGCTCAATTTCTGACAACTGATGTTTCATACAATTTCTTTCAGGTTTTTCACCCTCGTTTTTCCAACAATTTTGCTGCTTACAAGCTTTGTATTTGTTTATTCTGCAATCAGTAGCTTAATTTAATAGTGTACTGATCATCTGTTAAGATTAAAGATCTTTACCCAGTGAAGCATGTTTTATTTGTTGTATGTACAATGGTGAATTTTACCTTAAAAAGCCAATTGTGATTATTTTTTTAAAAGACATACTAGAAAAAGCTTAAACGAAACAGGTGAAGGAAGGGCTCCAAGAAGGCAGGTAGGTACTGGTTGGTTACATGTCCTTCCAGACCGGACACAATTTCTTCAGGTGCTCTTTTTCCCGATCCGGTGCACAGTCTGTTTTAAAAGTGGGGTCAAGGAGGAGCTCCTTCAATGACTTCTGGAATTGAGTCTTGCTTAAGTGTAACTAAAAGCGTAGTACTCATGTTGGTAGAAATGTAAAGCGATGTTAGTTTTGTTCTTTTTAACGAAAAATTAGATTATGAAAAAATACGTGTTTTATGCTCGTATAATGTACTTGGTGACCAGATTCACCATTTGGCCACTGGTCGGCACGTGGATGTACAGAAAATCCAAACTCTAATTCAGCAGAGTAGTGACTTTCAGATGTTAGTGTAGTCTCTGGAGCTCTCTGGTCATGTGTGTGGAGGGATTGTGGGCAGTTCCCAATATGAGCGGTGCCTGAACGTCAGGCTGCTGGGAACTGAACACGACCACCGCGTGAGGCCGAGGGCAGGGGAACCGTAGAGCCCACCCGTGAAGGTGGGCTGGGTGGAGAGGGCACAAAGTTGTAGGGAAGAAACAGATGAAGAGGGCTGGGATACTGTGGAAATGGCTGAAAGCTGGGCAGTAGCGCACAGAGCGTCATTAATCAAATATGAATGACGTTGGCTTTTAATTTTAGTCTTTGAAAAATGAGAGATGCCCACAACGCTAACTTGGGGTCAGCGTGAACTGTTTGCAGGAAGGGTGTTCTGGCGTTAACCCGGTTCTTGACGTTTTTCCACCTTTGCTGTCTGAAGTCGGCGTCTGTAACTGACTGCAGTGGAGCTGCTTTGGCTCAGAATGTTCGTCTTCACACATTTATATTTTCGGATTTTTAATTATGTTGTAGTACTCTATGGAGTGAAGATTTCTGAAAGACTATTTGCTATTTAATAAATTTCTAAGAACATTTGAATACACACACATGCACGTATGATCTCTCAAATCGTATTTCAAGCATTTTCTCGAAATGCAGGTTCAGTAACAATGTGTTAATCACACTGTGGGGGGAATGTATCTTATATTTTCCATGCGTTGTCTCTGATATTTATTGAAGTAATGACTAATAAAAGCATTCAAATCTCCAGGCATCCTGGGACACATGGAAGTATTTTTATTTTTTTTAGGCATCTTTATGCCTAATAGCCAGCTAGGTCAGAACTGGATTGACTCAAAATCAGCTTAAGGCTTTCATCAAGTTGTTGCATTAGTGGAAGAAGAAGAAATATAAATAAAAGAAAAAATTCATCTAATCTGCAAGATAAGCATAAAGAAAAAGAACTCTTATTAATCTTTCAGCTGTGGTGACTAAGGAAAATCTCCTCAGATGCCTGTCATAGCAGTGAGAAGTGGGATTCTTCCCTGACCTAGCTGTCAGTCTGTATCTGTCTTCTTTCCAAAATGGGTACTATCTCATCTTTTTTCTTACCGTGCTGTGCCAGCATTACGCTCCTCACTGGACCAGATATGACTGAAAACCAAGAAATTTTTTTACAGGTAATAAAAAGCTGAGTTACTAAGCTTGTTTATTGTAACTGTTGTTAATTAATTTTGCTGTTCAGTCATTGGTTCAAGAGAAATGTGGGTTTGAAGTCTGGTGTTTTAGGCTTCCAGACTGTTATTTAGTTATGAGAAGTTGATTCCTGATTTTTGGGAAGAACTTACTTTAGTTGTCAGTATGTAAATAGTTGAAACTGGAAATAATTTCCATGCTGGAAGACTGCTTTATGAGATAGTCAGAGATAAATTAATGGAAATCCATGTCTATTTCTGTGCAAAGTTCTTTGCTTACCTTTTCTCTCCTTTGTGTCTTTTATTATACCACTTGTGATTTCACCAAAGGCAGATGACTGTGTTCCGGAGCTGACTGAAAGAATATAAATGGATGTTGGTATGTGGGTGGGAGTCTGAGAAAGTTGAAATTTATGTAACTTGCGTTTCTAAGAGTTGAAAATTAGTCTCTGTTGAATGTGGTTTTCAATTTTACCCTGAGATTTGTTCCCACCTTGCACTATTTTCATGGAGGCTTCTGTTTGGTGGGGTTTTTTGTTTGGTTGTTTTTTGTGTGTTCTTGTATGTGGTTTGTTTGGTTTTTTTTTTATACAAGCCATATTTATTTTTTAAGAGCTAAGGAGAATTTAGTTTGGATTTGCTTAGTTTTGTTTGTGAAGGAGTAAAGAAAAACATGACCTATTACAGCAGAGGTGCTGCAGTACTGTTTCTCTTAAAACTAAGGAAGGAGCAAAAGCACTCTGTGCAACAAGCAGTGTTTTTGTTTTTTTTTTAATTACATTCCCCCCCCATCTTAGAATAGTTTTTACAGCATCTTCCTAAAGTTACAGATGTTCAGGTGTCGGATCCACTGACCAGTATGGCCACTTGGCAGGATTCTCGTGTGCCGTACGCAAAGTGCTCCTTTCGTTACTGTTCTGAACTGGAACAAACCCTGTTCAGCACAGCTGCTTCAGAGGCAGCAGTCTTCTAGGTTCTGTTAAAGAGTAAAAATGTATGAATGCCGTGGTAAAGTAATCCTGTTCTTGTTTCCTGAAGTAGTTTCGATTTTCAGGCTAGAGAGTGATGTGTTCTCACTGTGCATCGCCCATAATTATCCAGCTTCTTCTCTAACCTGAACAGTCATCCCTTCAGGCTTCATTAAATGCAGTCAGTAGGGCATTGAGGCCAATATAGCTCGTTGTATGGCTTCTGCATCTTAATATGTTGCTATTTCTGATTGCCAAGTTCTAGTTTTTGGAGACTTCTGGAAGCTGTATCACATGTGACCTGTTTGATGGCTTCTCGCCGTTTAAACCTCAGACCGCTGGAATCCTGCACGCCTTGAGAGCCTCCTGAGGCTGGTAGATGATGGAATCTGTCCACCATTTGTGAGAAATAATTCTCCATTTGGTTTCAGTCATAAATCATAAATAATTTTGTTGCAATCGCAGCAGCTTCAAATTAAGGAAATCTTAGCCTGGTCATAATCAAACATCAGTGGGTTCCAGTTCTTTTGACCACACAGTATTTTTTCCAGGTAGCAGCCCTGAGTGCATGCCAGGGAGTCAAACGTAGTTCCTTTGTCACGCTCTTTTTCCTCTACGAGTGTTTACTCTGCTTGGGGACCATGCTGGCACATTTCTTAATGACACTGGATGCAGAGTTGCCACACAGAATTGGCAGTGGCTATGAAATTCGGGTAGTCTTCTTGCTGCCTTACAAGCTTGGTCCCTGCCTCTTCAGGGATCTTTCCCCATATATCTGGGATGCTAAACAAGGTGTTACTATGTCTCTCTCCATTCAGGAGATCTAGTAGCTCTAATGTGTGGAACGTGACGTATATTCCTGGGATCTTGTTAGCAGAACAGTGAGTAAGATCATTATTTCTAGACCATGTGCAAGAAATTTGTTCTGATGTCGTAGTAGCAATCTTTCAGGAGAGCGATTATGCTGTAGGAGACCTGAGCTCTTCTTCCACCTAGATTCTTTTACTCCTGAGCAAAAGATTCTTTTGCTCCTAGGCCAGACAGTAGCTGCTATTTTTCCTAACCAGATGCCTGATCCTGCAGTCATTAGCCTGGTGGACAAACTGGTAACAGTCTCAAATGTCCCTCTGTTGCTGTCTCTAAATGCCAAGATCCACCTGTGGATTCATGAAGCAGGATGTTAGAGCTGATCGCAGGCTTGACAGAGCAAGTCCACAGTAAATGGTTCCTAATGAAGGTCTGAATGTTAGAGCTGATCGCAGGCTTGACAGAGCGGGTCCACAGTAAATGGTTCCTAATGAAGGTCTGTGTGATCAGCTGCCACAGTTACCTCGGCTGAGGGTCTGCTGGGAGTCACACGTGCTGTGGGTGTCTGTGGGTGTTACCCAGTGGAGATCAAGGATCACTTACCAGTGATCAGACTTGTTTGAGGTACAAGCACCCCTTGCCCCGAGCCATCATTTCCCTTTCCTTCCCTCCGACTTGTGAAGATTCGCATTTCAGAAGAAACGTAAATGGTGCAGAAGGTGCTACCCAGTATCCTAAACGTGGAAGCAGGTGGGAAGTCAGCACATACTAGATTGCGGAAAGAAAAAGTGGTCTAGTCTTGAAGTGAATGTGCATGTGAACCATAGGGAACTACACTTACTGATGAGCTCTCATCCCCTTCTCACCATATACCTTTTTTTTTGGTTTTCCTCCTCCCTGAAAAATAAAGGCCTCTAGCAGAAAACTGGACATAGAATTCAACAAATCAGGGATCCTCTTTGATCTCAAGCAGTGTTACAGACAAATTTTATTATCGATTTAGCTGTAAAGAATTTTAACTCCTCTGTCTTTAAGTAAATCCTTCATGGTTTTAGGAAGGAAACTGGTATGTGCACTAAAGAAGCAAATATGGACCTGATATGGGGTAGAATAAAGGACAGAGAGAGGAAAATAATCTGAGAAAATACAACAGCTGCAAATATATTATTGAAAAAAAGAGAAGGTGCAAAAAGCGTAAGAGCTGAAAAGAAAGATAACTGGGCTACTGATAACTCTTAGGAAGGGAGGGATGTGGAACAGTTAGCTCTACTAAAGGAGGAGGCTTGGGAGGATTTTGTTTAGTTTTAGCAGTGTATGTTATGAAATAAGAGATTTGTTTGAAGTTCTGGTTATTTACAGGGCTCTGTCAGTTTGTCTTTACAATCAGGGTTATCTAAAGTGTTAAGATAAACATGAGTTTTATTTGTTTTTTTCCAGCATGTATGTGTGTCATTTTGCTTGTATCCTGTGAGTCTGTGCAGTATCTTTCCACTTTGTGTCTGCTGGAGCTTATCGTTAATTCTGGAGTGGAAAGTAAAAATCTTGACGATAAACCTGGATGTTAACAAAGAACCGTGAGCTGCAAGTGGAACCTGAACCAGGATCCACGAATGGTTTGTAATGAACCAAAGCAAGAACAGCCTTCAGCCCTGGTGACAGAGCTGTACAGGTTTAGCAGCTATTTTAGTGGCAACAGACATAATGAGGGAAAGAAGTTAAAAAAGTTTTTGCAGGAATTTGCTTCTTGATGAAGCCTTCCTTTTTTCCAATGTAATAGTTCTGTAGAAAAAAAATGTTGCAAGAAGTATTAAGTGCAGAGAAGCTTCTTTATTAAAAAAAAACAACACAGAAAAGCTGAAGTAGCTAAACGACTATAAGCACACCCACTAACCACCTGAGCCATAGCAGAGCCTGGGTACAAACCTGAGTTCAAGGAGGACTCCATTTCCCTTTCTCCATCTCTGTGTGTGTGTGATTGATTAGTTCAAAAATAGCCCTTTGGAGCTGGAAAGCCTTGTTAAGACTTTGGAGGTGCTGGCTCTGTAAGGGGACAGCGACGTGCGGGCAGGGTGTCAGGGGAGCCTGGAGCCGAGGGCAGCCCAGTGGGTTGGGAGTGGGGGCAGCCGCCAGGCTGAGGCTGGAGCCCCGGGGCCTGGGCCGTGGTGGAGGGGCAGGTCTGGGATCAGCCTCTCGGGGTCTCCAAGGGCAGGAGGCTGAATTTAAAAGCAGGGTCTTGGCATGGGGTGGTCAAGCCCATGGCCAGGCGGGGGTTGTGGCTCCCACCAGTGGGTAAGTCGGCCTCGTCCCCCGGCAGCCAAAGTCCTCGCCCGCGCAGGGGATGTCCTCAGCGCCCCGACGCAATAGCAGCCGCAAATTTCCTGTATTCAAAATGCATTTATCAAGTAAACGACTTTGCTTAATATTTTGATGTGCGAATCGGAGTAAATTTCACAAGGGCTCTCTGACGTGACGTGGAATTCTGAAGCAACTGGCAAGTGTGGGTGACGGGGATTGCACAGACACGGCTCTGCGGGGGAGGCTCGTCAAGGGCGGGGGAAACATTAGCCTAATTAATGATGAGCATTTTTTATAGCAAGGCTATTTTGGGATTTATTTTAGGAGCACTGACTGTCTGTATTAAGAGTTACTTCATTCTGGGACTATTTTAGAGGTGTTGGGGTTTTTGTTAATAACTTCTTTTTTTCATAGTGGATTTTGGAAGACGTTCCAGTTTACTTGTCCATACTGCCTATTTCTCTGTGATCAGGTATTCTAATACTGCTTCAGGGCTGGAAGTGTTACTCCTTGCATCCGTATTGAAAAGAGTTTTATTAAATTCAGTTATGACACTACAATTCTCTCTGTCCATGATTTTCCCTCAGCGGTTGAGAGGTGAAGTCATGGTGCTCAACTCCAAAATTCTTTCTGCAGATAAGAAAGAAAATAAAGTTGGAGGTGTCTTCCAGCCAGTCACTTATCAGGGCAAAATGTCTGTTTAGGTTTTCCTCAGTGTTCCCCACAGTTCCTTCCCACTAAAGAAAATTGTATTGATTGTCTGAATTTGAAACCCAGTAGTTGAAAACTAATTTTAGTTTTTTAATGCTTGCATGAATGGATTTCCATTTTTCTAGGCATCTAGGAAGAGGCTTTATGTTAAATTGAGGTAATTTGATTAAAAAGACACCTACTTTACTTGTTAAGACAGAATCTGAATGCTATGCACAAGATCCACTGACAGTTTGTTCTGACAAGACTGACAGCTCTTTTTTTAGAAGCTAAAAAAGGTATTACTTTATAGTGAAAGTGTGCTAATTGGCACAGTGTTGCTGTGGTTAAAGATCAATAATTCAGTGAAGAGGACAGATGCCTTATTTAAAGGAATCTGCAGTTAATTTTATTGGAAAGACATAGCTGAAGGTTGAAATTTGTAAACACAAAGGTATTTGTCAGCTTCTGCTGCTTAATATTTTCCTTTCAAGGGGAAATGCTGGAGTACAAATGCTTTGATGTGACAGTAAATGTTACCTTAGTTGAAACTGAAGACTCCTTCTTGTTTTTTATTTTCATTTTAATTAAACTGTCATAAAATAAATCTGATGCTGTTGTCTTCAGATGAGCTGATACCTGATATATATGGATATATAAAGATAAAAATTCCCTGGTCTTGGAAAAACATTCTCTCAACTAGATTTAAGGGAGTACAAATAAATTAATAGTATATTTGAGGCTCACAAATTGAAGACTGTTTGCCCAGTTATTTTTTGCATTTGAATTCTTATTTAAGTAGGAAGTTTTGTGTGGACAAAGTTCATGCAGCATATTAGATTTTGGCTACTATATTATAAATACAGTAAAACAAATGCACATGCATTTATTTCACACAGATTTATTTTACAGGTTTGCAGGTAGAGCCTTGTATAGATAGAACTTCAAGAAAAAATATCTAGTCGTTATTCTTTCAGGCATTTTATAAATCCTGCCTCAAACGGAAAGAAAATTTATTTAATAAGAAATTGCTACCGTTGAGCTCTGAACTGTTGTAATTTGCACTGAGATTTCAGATTCTTGCTTTGTGTAAAAGCACCCCTGTTATTTTGATAATCACAAAACTTCCTAAATACACAGCAGCACTCTTCTCTGAAGGTCTGGATAGCTGAGTCAGTCTCAAAGAATGTATACAGGCAGTAACTGTGTTCCTACAGCTGTTTGCTTGGGTTTTTTCCTTACAAAAAGGAGCTGGAAGGGAGAATTGCTATTCATTAGTGGAGCTGAAGGTTATTAATAGAGACATTTATTTTTCTCATCTTTAAATTTCGTCATTACCTTCCAGTACAGAGTGTCTTCACTGATTACTAAGTAGCTCATTAAAGCTGCTTTTTAGATGTGCTTGTTTTGTTTTGTTTTCTTCTTGCTGTTTTCCCATTTTGCTAGCGTGGAGATGGGGGTGGGGAGTGGGAAATAAGGGAGAGAGCATGTTCCAGAGGATGCCAGGATGACTTCAGTTATTGGATGACTGCTGTCTGATGGATGGAAAAAGGAGGAGTAAACCCTTCAGTCTGCATTGACGGAGCTGAAACGCAGAAACCCGATTTACAGGTAAGGGTAAAAAAAATTCCTGTTCTGAATAGCTATTCTTGATCCTTGCCACAACATTTCGTGGGTATAAAAAAAAAAAGCATGTGCAAGCATCTTTTTTGTTCCTCATTAATGACTCTGAAGCAGCTCTCAGGTTATTATTTCTCCTGCCTAGGAGGTTTCAACCGATGTGAGATCCGTAGACAGTAAAATTATAGGCACGCCTGATGCTGTTTGACAACCTTCTCATGTGACAGTACAGGCAGTGCATATCACTGATGCTGAAGTTGTTCAGTGAGCTGTAGGAAGAGGGGTCTTTTTTGTGACGGAAATACTCACTAGTGAAAATACGGTGTATGCTACCAGCAGCAAAATAGCACTGGAAGATCTAAAAATGTTTTCTTTGAGTTTGGGTAGGAGAAGGACTCGAACCAAACTGCTTCTAAAACTGCGTGTGTTTTATTTAGTATTGAACATACAGTAAGAATGGCTCCTCGGAGGAACTTCTAAAGGAATTTTGTGGATTTTTGCGTTATTTTTAGGTTTGGAGTGAATGTGGTTTACAATTCAGTCATAAAGAAAAAAAAACATGATGCATATAATTAAATTACGTGTATGAGACAGGTAAATCTTGTAGTACCTACAGCAGTTACGTACCAGTTTTAATAAAGTGTTGAAACAGCTTGCATGAAACCTGTTCTGCTGAGTTTACGTGTTATCAGCAGCTGTTAGTTCACAGACTCAAGATGGCAAGTAGCAAATTATTTGGTACAGAAAATACATTTTTTTATCAAGCCATGTTATTTAAGGATATTGTACTACAGACAGACGTCCTGGCCCAGTTGAAATAATTGGGAGATTTTGACACTGGCCTTACTGGGGCAAGGGTTTCAACATGTCAGCTCGCTGTTCACTTATTTCTACATTTTGTGTGTAGCAAAAGGGACCCCATTTTGCTGGTTTGAAGCTGAAATCTTGGTTGAAATAAATAAATTGTCATTGTTTTGGGAATATAGTCACAGAATATATTTAGAAATCTAAAATGCTGGCTTTTATTTTTAATAAATTTCAAATATTAAAATCAGTTACTGTGTGTATCTGTTTTCGTGGTATTCACTGAGTGAATTCCCTTAGAGCAGACCTAGAACTATTAAAAAGTTATGGAAGAACACCAGAATTCTCACCGAGTACTGAAGAGGACTGGAAGAAGCTTTGTCCTCTGCCCACTTAGTTACACACCTTACCAGCTGCAGGCGTCTGGAGTGGTGTCCTTTTTCCCTAGCTGTTCCTTCAAAGAACGGAGCCTGATCTGTTTGCCAAACAGTCAATCAAAAAAAATCAATAACTTACAGCAAATGTCAACGATTCACAAAGTCTTTCTAAAAGAGTGACAAATTGTATCTTGTTTTTATACTGGAATGTGAACAGTGGTGAATAACACTGACTGAAAAATAGATGGATCGTATCCTAACATTTGTTATTCGTAGGGAATGGATATATATCTGCAAGCATAAGCGCAACGGTTAAATTACAATCTCAAATCTATGTATTCCAATCAGTTTTCCCCCCTCAGATGAGAAATCTGACTCAAAGCAGCTTCAGTAACAGAGAGGCGTTGATGAAAACAGAGATCTAGTTCCACATGTATTTAAATTATTCTGTCTCCTTGGAAACGCTACTGCTGCAGATGGATTTGGCTTTTGGTGGCTAAAAATATCTCCAGCTTAATAATGACAGCATGAAAGATACTGACTAAAGCTACTGTGTTGTCACTAGTTTTAAAGTTCCCTAATGATGCAGGTATTCGACATGAACTGCAGATTTGCATTTTCTGTCCAGTGTTCCCTATCAGCTGCTGCCAGCGCTCACCAGCGCCGTGGAAACGAGATAAGCTCATTAAGCCTTGGTTGGAGACCCTCTATTGCAGAATCTCTACTGAATGTTTCCTTACCAGTTACAGGTGTAGGTGATTGAAATATCGCACAAACCATTTTAAGTTGAATATTAAATTACCTTAAACAAAAGCCAAACCCTAAATTTCTAAAGAACTTGTTGTAAGCAAGATGTAGTGTTATGTTACTTAGCATTACAAGGAAATTCCATACTTTAAATAATTAATTGCTTTTAATTAAGAAAGTGTAACTACTATTTTTTTTTAAATACAGTTCTTTATTATTTATTTCTTCCACATATCACAACATTTTGTTGTTAGCTGGTATTCAGTATATATAAAAAATATCACTTCTAGTTTTTTGATCTCTCCTTCATTTCTGTTGGGTGGCTTGCTGTTTGTGCTCAGAAAACAACAAATTACAAACATTTTCTCAGCGCTGCATAGTGGACTAAATATACCTCTTTTATTCTTTTATTTTATTACTGTCTATGTGATTTTGTTGTAGCATAGCTCAAAGTTGCTGATTAATTTTCTGTTATTGAACAAGGCAATTTTCCTGTTCTGCAGTGTCTTAAAGACAACATGAAAATATTACAAGGAAGATATTGTTACACATAAAAATAATTCTCCACAAATTAATACTAAATCCATTTTTAGCTGACAAGTACCAAAGGTCATTTAAAGTAGAAGTTGAATACTTGGGTTTGAATAATTGAAATAAGAGGGAAAGAGATGACATCTTTCATTCTGTAAGAGACTAATAACATATTAATGAGGCAGATTACTGAATGGATTATAGAAAGTTTTATATGAGGACAATAGAATTGTATCAAGCAGGTCTTCTTACTGACAATAATTTGTTTTGTATTAAGATGAGCAAACCCAGATTGCTTTAGTTTTAAAACCCCCTTTCATGTAGTATGTAATTTAAGGTTCTGTGGAGATAGTAAGTAAATCTAAAAGTTATTTGCATAAGTAAAGGTGAGATAAGTTGCTTGAAGTAACATCTCTGTGTTTTACAGCAGTAGTCACGTTGTGCCAATTTGAAACGAATGCTTTGATTTCTGGATGGAGAAGCAGAAGTTTTCATCTGCTGAAAATAGTATTGAGAAAGTTTGTTGCACGTTGCCTGTCATTTTGTCTAGGTTGTGAAAGATGGTGATGATTACAAGGAGAAAGTACTGGGCTTTTTGGTTTGTTTTGTTGTGGTTTTTTATAGCAAGTTGCAGGCAGATGAGTTGAGGTTTCTCCCAGGCTAGGATTTTCCAGCATTTTTCAGCATTATTATTCATGCCTGAAGAGAGTTCTGTACTGTACAGCTGGTATCAAACCACATAGAGGTAGACAGACTATTTTACCACATTTGTGACTCTCCAAAAAAAAAGAACGTCAAACTATCCATTTGTCTTATTTCTAAACTCTAATCTCCTAAAATTAGACATTTTTGATCTTGTCATGTATAAGTAGTGTCATTATTGTCAATAATTTCAGCCAGAGCAAGGTATGAAGGATTTTTGTCTTTTGTTATCTAAAATTTGCATCTATACTCCTCTGTCCCCCCTCAGACTCATGAGCTCACCCCTCTGTATATAAACAGTTAATCTGGAAGAGTTTGCTCCTGTCTTTTCAGATAAAAGAGGAAAACCTAGTTCAGTTATTTCTGCAAGCCAGGATGTTCCCGTACACTCCTGTGTCACCAGTTCATACTGCGCTTCTTGGAGTTCAGATGTTCTGGTTTGGGGAGTGTTGGCATGTTTTTGGTGGGTTTTTTGGTTTTGTTTTTTGGTATGTGTGCGTCGTTTTGTTCTTTTGAAACTCTGTTAAACACCACAGATTTCAGAGGTGGGAATGGCTAACCCTCTGTCAAGATGCGGAGATTGTGGGGCACGAGGGGAGAGCTGTTGAACTGCTGGTTTTTGTGGTGAATGAGCAGCCCGGCTGTGTGTCACACAGCGTTCAGCGGGGAGCTGAGTCGCAGATATCAGAGCTGGGGAGGTGTGAAGGCCCCTCTGGCATAGACCAGTCTTGACCACGCTGTATTTTGGCAGAAGTGTACCAAGATACACAGGAGATCTACCCTGTTGTAGAGTTCCTCTGCAGGTAGCGCACAAGATCACAGAATCACAGAATGTCAGGGGCTGGAAGGGGCCTCTGAAGATCATCTAGTCCAACCTTCATCCCAGCACACCCAACCACTACACCACAGCCTCAAGTGCTAGATCTACTTTTTTTTTAAACACCTCCAGGGTTGGTGACTCCACCACCTCCCTGGGCAGCCTGTTCCAGTGCCTCACCACTCGCTCAGTAAAGAACTTCCTCCGAATATCCAACCTAAACTTACCCTGACGCAACTTGAGGCCATTTCCCCTTGTCCTGTCATTAGGAATTAGAGAGAAGAGACCAGCACCAGCCTCACTCCAGCCTCCTTTTAGGTAGTTGTAGAGGGCAATAAGGTCTCCTCTCAGCCTCCTCTTCTCCAGACTAAACAAACCCAGTTCCCTCAGCCGCTCTTCATAGGTCATGTTTTCCAGACCTCTCACAAGCCTTGTTGCCCTTCTCTGCACCCGCTCCAGCACCTCGATGTCCTTCTTGTGCTGTGGTGACCAAAACTGGACACAGCACTCGAGGTGCGGTCTCACGAGTGCCGAGTACAGGGGCACGATCACCTCCCTCCTCCTGCTGGTCACAGCATATAGGTGTTTGTGAAAGAAGAATGTGGAAGATCAGTGCTGAAATAGCACGAAGACATGTTGCAGCGTGCCGGTTAGTATTACTACCTGGGCTAATACAGGCAGAATTTATATTAAAGACCACATATTTCCGACACTCTGTAAGTTCATAGCATTTCCAATCTCCACTACAGACCTGGACCCTACTGCAAGCAAAGCAGTGCAAAGCTGCTGTGCCAGAAACGTGCTAAAACCACTCCTGCCACTCCCAGAGCCTCACTCCAGTTGCTGGGGAAGGGGCAAAGCTCTCCAGTTGTCTTTTTGCAGAGAGGTGCAGTAAAGATGCGTTGTTACTGCGCCATCTCCCATATAGCAGATGGAGCAGTCCTTCCCGTCGCCTGCACTCTCGCTCTTCTCTGAAGGCTGCATGTCTGTAGAAGTCAGTAGGACTGGTGACGGTGTTTTTTGGTTTTCACATTTGAATTTTATGAAAAGTTATGACATTTCCTGGCCAGAGCTCTGCTGCAAGCAGGCCTGCAATACAGTCTAAAAAGTAGTCTCTTCTCGGAGCCCACATACAGACGTAAACATTTCTTCTGGGATACACGTACTTCTTTAGTAGAGATTGAATACGTTGCACTGCATTTTTTTTATTATTTTTTTTTCAAACAGAAGTAAGGAAGAGTCTTCTACAGAGATTTTTGGTAAAGAGAT